>NC_064855.1:71017073-71099573 GCF_024139225.1 Suncus etruscus
ATATAAATTCTGTAAGTTTTGCTGAATATGCTCATGTATTGAAATTTCTTACTGTTTTAGGCTTAAGCTAGTTGGTTTCTGGTGTTTCTTCTAGCTTTTCATAGGGACCATATGGTGCTGGGGATCCAACCTGGACCTCAAATTGATCACATTGGAGCAAAGCATGTGCTCCTTTCTGTTGAGCTATCTCCTGAGCCCCAGAACTTTTTTGTTTTGCTTTGTTTTGGGCAGCACCTAGCTTGATTTCTGTTGAGCTATCTCCTGAGCCCCAGAACTTTTTTGTTTTGCTTTGTTTTGGGCAGCACCTAGCTTGATTTGGGCTTACCGCTGGCTCTACACTCAGGGATGACTACTGGTTTGTGTTCTGGGATCCATATGGAGTGCTAGGGATCAAACCCATATCAGCTGTATGTAAATGCTTGACCCGCTGATTTTTTAAAGTGTTGTAAATGGTACTGCACATTTAGTTTTGGTTTTCATATTTTTGATAGAAAATTAAATGCAATAGAACCTTGTTAATATGACCCTGTTTTATTTGATATGATCTTGTTGAACTTTTTTGTTTTGGGGCCACATCCAATGGGGCTCAGGGGTTACTCCTGGCTCTGAATGCCAGGGATCAAACCAGGTCGGCCATGTGCGAGGCAAATGCCCTACTTGCTGTGCTGTTGTTCTGTCCCCCTTTTGAACTTTTTTTTTTTTTGGTTTTTGGGCCACACCTGGCATTGCTCAGGGGTTACTCCTGGCTGTCTGCTCAGAAATAGCTCCTGGCAGGCACAAGGGACCATATGGGACACTGGGATTCGAACCAACCACCTTTGGTCCTGGATCAGCTGCTTGCAAGGCAAACGCTGCTGTGCTATCTCTCCGCCCCCCCCCCCCCTTTGAACTTTTTAATTCTAGGAAAATTTTTGGTAGATGCCATGTGATGTTTGATGCAATTACACTATTTTCATGGGAACAGGTTTTCCGGTGTCCCATATGGTCCCCCCAAGCCAGGGGCGATTTCTGAGCACTTAGCCAGGAGTAACCCCTGAGCATTAAATGGGTGTGGCCCAAAAAAACAAACAAAAAAAACTTCATTAAAATTACTCTGTAGACCTATTTTTCTGAGCTTATTGTCATCAGTAATTGTTGACTTAATTTAAATGCTTCCCCTCTGCATTGATTAGTACAATTTGCAATTTTTTGACTATTAAACTTGCATCTCTGGATAAACTCCCCATTTGACCATTGTTATTAGGATTTTTAAATATATTGTTTAATTCTGTTTTTAGGTATTTAAGTATTTTTGTGTCTACTAAGAGAGATTGGTTTGTATTTATTTTTAATAAAATATTTATTTTCAGAAGATAGCATCTGACATCTGTTAAGTAAATATTCTTTATCAGTCTTAAAATTCACATCATTGACAAGTCAAATTTCTGAGATTTAGCAAACATTCCTGTCACATTTTAGAAAATTGAATTTAATTATATTTAATTGCATTTAATTATAAAGAAATTAAAAAATTGTCCATTGCTTTCTTTTCTTTTTTTTTGGGGGGGGGGAGCACACCCTGCAGCCACTCAAGTTACTCCTGGCTCTGTGCTCAGAAATTACTCTTGGCTTGGGGGATTAGTATGTAATTGGGATGCTGGGGATCAAACCTGCATCCGTCCTCGATCAGCTGCATGCAAGGCAAATGCCCTACTGCTGTGCTACCTCTCCAGCCCCCATGGCTTTCTTTTCTTTTCTTTTTCATTTTTTCTTTTTTTTTTTTTGTTTTTGGGCCACACCCGGCGGTGCTTAGGGATTACTCCTGGCTGTCTGCTTAGAAATAGCTCCTGGCAGGCACAGGGGACCATATGGGACACCGGGATTCGAACCAACCACCTTTGGTCCTGGATTGGCTGCTTGCAAGGCAAACACCGCTGTGCTATCTCTTCGGGCACGCTTTCTTTTCTTAGTTCCGTATTTTCCAGCGTATAAGACGACTTTTGAAACAAAAAAGACAACCGAAAATTGGGGCTCGTCTTATACACCGAGTATATCCCGAAAAATGTTTCAGTATGCCGCTAAACGAAAATTGTCTGAATATTGCCACAAAACGAATTTTCCAACTCGATCCTTCACGAATCACTGCAATGCTGCTCGGACTGCCTCTCTAACTCAGCCAATCCAAGCAGGCTTTTTATGCATGCAAATTAGACAATGTTCTGGACCCGAATCTACACTGTAAAAACCCTGCTCAGATTGGCCAGAGTCAGAGAGGAAGTCTATTACAGTATAACCTTTGAATCTTTGCTTGTTGTGATTGGCTCACTGTGGTACATACAGTTGCAGCACAGGAACGTTCTGTCTGATACAGCGAATATAGGCCTAAACCTATGTTTTAACTGCAAAATTAGGGGGTCGTCTTATACGCTGGAAAATACTATGTTTTGGGGGGTTGATATTGGGGCCACATGTAGCTAAACTGAGAGCTTACTCATAGATCTGTGCTCTGAGTTTGTATTATTTTTAATATTGTTTTGGCATCAGGGTTAGTACTCGTTTAATAAATTGGGAAAGTACTTAATGTTCATCTAAGTTTTGGATGAAATAATGTAGAATTGTTAACTTTTTCTTGAAACTTTTATTTTTGCTTGTGTTTTTGTGTTTGGCCACACGGCGGTGCCCAAGGGTCACTCCTGACTGCTTGTGCTTTACTCCTGGTTGTGCTGGAGGGACTAAGACATATATCAAGACTGGAGAAATTGGTATAGGGCTTAATGGCTTATTTCCTGCCTGTACCCAACCTGATTCAATCCCTGACACCACATGGATCCCCTGAGCTTAGCCTTGGTGGTCTGGGTAATCCCCAGCACCCAATCAGTACTGTGCCCTTGGACTCTTGTATTGAACCACCTGCATAGTTTTCTGGGAATCAGAAGAAGGGGTCACCAGTTCCCCTGAGAACTACTTGGGATTTCCCCTTCTCCCTCCCCTAATAAAAGGCAACCCAGGCAAACACTGCCAGAAACACATTGGATTCATAATGCAGCTGTGAATTTGTTTTTTGGCCATTGCACATTAAGAAATCTTTAATTGGGGCCAGAGCAATAGCACAGCGGTAGAGCATTTACAGGTTCAACTCCCTGCATCCCGCATGGTCACCCAGCCTGCCAGAAGCGATTTCTGAGCACAGAGCCAGGAGTAATCCTTGAACACCGCCGGGTGTGGCTCAAAATCTAAGTTAAAAAAAAAAAGCTTTAATTGTGCCGAAATTTTCATAACCCTCTCACATCTCAACTGTTAACTTACATGGGCTCACTTGCGTAATATGACAATTCATAGATTTTTAAAAAGCTAAGCTTTGGGGCCGGAGCTAGAGGTAAGGCATTTGCCGTGCCCACGCTAGCCTAGGATGGACTGAGGTTCGATTCCCTAGCGTCCCATATGGCTTCCTCAAGCCAGGAGTAATTTCTGAGTGCATAGCCAGGAGCAACCCCTGAGTGTCAAGCAGGTTTGCCCCCCCCCCCCAAGAAAAAGAAAAACAAACAAAAAAAAGAAGCTAAGCTTTATTGACATGTGAATCTGATGCTCCTGTCTATTCACTTTAGATGGTTCAGAACAAAGAAATGTCTCTAAAAAGTAAAAATTTAAATTAAAATGTCTTAAGTTTATATTGACTCAATGTTAACTTAATTTGTAGCTCAGTACTTGTGATATATTTTAGAAAAGCATTTTGTTTTGATTGCATAGTTGAAGAGTTAATCTATTTTTATTTTTTATTGCAGATGGAGTCTGGTGGTACAGTTTTGAGTACCAACTGGTCTGATGTAGGTAAAAGGAAAGTTGAAATCAATCCTCCTGATGATATGGAATGGAAAAAATACTAAATAAATTAATTTGATATCACTGTATTGCATACATTTACCTAATGCCCATTGTGTATTAATATTGCATTCTTGAATTTTGAACACTGAATATTTTTTTGAAAGAATACAACTCTTTACCTCTGTGGCTTAGAAATTATTTTCATTCAATTAAGAGTAATGAAGAATGAAGATCTTATTTTATCACTTTGTCTATGAGGGTTAATACAACATGCTGAAATGGAATGAAGTAATATTTGCTACTAGATAGACTAGTCCTACCTAGTTGTTGTGGGAGTAGCGATCAAAAATGGAATATCTTGGGTTATTGATTTACTTTGGGTGCACTATTCTGTTAATAACTATTTTTTAGACTTGGCAACTGTGAGTGATCATAGAATTGTTCTGTGTCAGTGGGAATTATTATTTTTTATTTTTGCTCTTAAAAACTGCTTTTGAATGGAGTTGGAAATACAGTGTTTTTAATCAAGAAGTTTGTTTTATTTACCATTTTCTTACATTTCTAATGAGAACTTAGATAAATTATCACAAAATTCTCATTTGGCTCTTTTTATGGGAAATATATGCAGTTACCTGAAGATTTGGATCCCTAACTCCAGACTCCTATATAGAACAGAGAAGATTAATCTGAGAAACTGGTGCAGGAGTAATGGGTTTGGAGATTTCAAGTCCACTTTTTGTACTTCTTACCATAGCTAGGGTTCTTTAGGAAAAAAGCAGACACTGGTAGTTTAGTAGTTTAGTTTGATTTGGTTTAGTTTTCATTTTGTCGAATTTTTTATTACTGGAAAAGTTCTCACATTTCCATAATTGCTTCAGTTTTCCTTTGAAGGGTGCAGCTGAAAAGAGTAAACATGTATATATTTAGTATCTATAATAGATACCATGGGATACAAAGACGCCAAGACTTCAGCATTAACTTCAAAGAGCTTATTCACTAGCAGAGCAAGTCAATATCCACAGAGGAATTTTGCAGTGGTTAAATGCTCAACTCATTTCCTGGTTTAAAACCAAAGAAAAAGGTTTTTCTTGGTTAAAATTCTTTTCATCTAAGCTGTTGATTATAAAGCATTGGCCATGGATGGCCTATAGTTCTGGTTTTATTTTCTTATCATAATTCTGATTACAATGTCCTAGAGCCAGCCATATAGCCCCCTCTATGATAACCCCCACCCCCAGGATATCCCTAGGGAACCAAAAGCTAGTATAGGTGTGGAAGACACAGGAAGGAAGCAAGGTGAGAGGGCTTTTTTATTTCCCCCCTCACTTTTGTGAGAAGGAAGACAAGTGCTGCTGTTAGATATTAGGGTTCTTGGTCGCAGTTTTTGTGGCAACGCAATCCACTCTGCCCTCCTAGTTGAAGATGTGTCAATGGGCAGTCAAATGAGTAACCATTCCCCCCCCCCCCCCAGAGCAGGAATTCAACCCTATCTGGTCATTTGTGTATAAGGGTTTTCAATAAGAAAAATGAGGGTTTAACAGATCATATACAAACCTATTATTAAAATTTGTTTAAACAGTGGGTGTGTGTGTGAGAGGGTTACATTGACCTCACAAAGCCACTTTATGGGTTACTTTGTTTTGGACTTTGGAGGTGGTTGCTACTCCTGGCAATAATTTAGGAGTCATCAGGGTTACTTAGAGATAAATTATGGATCTGTAATATCATACAAGATAAAAGAATATTTTTGTGGAGTTCGGGCCACATCAGACAACGCTCAGGATCTACACCTGGCTCTCTGCTCCGGTGTCACTTCCTGCAGTGAAGAGACTAATGCCAGGAATTAAACCAACCCTGTAAATTAAAAACAATTTTTTTAAGGGGCTGGAGCGATGATAATAGCACATAGGGCATGGGTGCCTTGCTTGCATCCAACCTGGGTTTGATACTTATCATCTCAGATGGCCCCTCTAGCACTGCCAAGAGGAATTTGAGTGCAAAGCCAGGAGTAACCACTGACATTAGATGTAGCCCCCAAACAAATAAAAATATATGGCCATATTTGGCAATTCTCCGGGCACTCCTGCTGGACTTCAGGGACCAAATGTGCTGGGGATGGAATCTGGGCCAGTCGTTTGCAAGAGAAGTGTCTTGCCCATTGTACTATTGCTCTGGCCTCATTTATCCTGTATTTATATTAAATGTAGCGCTATTTTTTTTGTTCTGGATTACTCCTGGTTGTGAACTTGGAGATTACTTCTAGTGGCTCAGGGCAACATATTGGATGCCTGGGGCTGAATCCAGATCAGCTATGTGTATGGCAAATGTCCTACCTGCTATACTGTCACTCTGGCACCAGATAATTTTTTTAATGTTGTAGAATTCAGGATTTTGCTGAGCCCAAATGAAGTTCCTAGTGTATTGGACTATAAAATCAAGCTGGTATAGGTATAATTTATGGGTGAGGGAATTTCAAGATTAGATTATGACCATTCTAGATAATTTCTTGCCTAAAACTCCAGAGGGCTAGTGCATAGTTTTGCATGCAGGAGGCTTAGACTTGATACCTTGCACCACATGGTCCCCTGAGCTGCCAGAGAGCACTAGGCTAAGAGTAGTGCTTGAGTACTGCCAGGTGTCACCCCAAACAAAAACTTAAGGACCTGGAGAGATAGCTTAAGTGGTAGTATGCACCTTGCCTTGTTCCTGACTGGCTCAGAGTTCAATCTCTGTTACCAAATGCTATCCTCTTGCAGCTATTTGGTTTGGTCTCATGGACCCTGGTTAAAAAGGGGATGGCATAATTGAAAATGCATTGGGTTGGGTGCTTGCATGTATATTTGCTCTCCATCATTCTATATGGTCCCCTGAACTCAGAGCTAGATATAGTAGATCCTGAGCACCATCAGGTAGGTTTCCTTGCATACAGCATCCCAAATGGTCTCCCCAAGCCCCACCATGTCACTGAGAACAGCCAAACTTGCCCTTCACCTCCGAAAGAAAAGCAACTAATAGCCTCTTTTGGGGGTGTCTGATGAAGGTTTAACACACAGCAGGTAGTGCTTGGGTCACTCCTGGTTGTGCATTCAGGAATCACTTTTGGCAGTGCTTATGAATATTGGGGATTGAATCTGGGTTAATAACATGCAAGGGAAATACCTTACTCACTGTACTGTCACTCTGACCTCCAAACAGCCTCAACACATTTTTTCCCTTCTATTGTAATTGGTCTTTCTGTGTGGGTTGAGACTTTTGTTTGTTTTGCAGTGTGTGGAGTTACCCGCCAACTTTGTTTTAGACCTACTCAGATGGGTTTTCAGTAGTTAATTTTGGTGGTATTAAGGACCATGTGATGCCATGGGTCCAATCCTGACTTCCCTCATGAAATGCATGTGCCTTAACCCTTTGAGGTATTTATCTACCCAGCCTTCTTTATTTTTTTTTATATTTTCATTTCTCAAATATTTATTGTAGCACTCTAGATAATCTTTGTATATTCAGAATATGTATCTTACCCTCAGCTTTTGGACTACACCTGTGCTCAAAGGTCACTCCTGACAGTCTGCTGGAAGGCTAAGGGGGCTATGTGGGGTGCCAGGGATCAAATCTGGGTAGGTTGTGTTCAAGGCAAGTGCTCTACCCACTGTACAACCCTCTGGCTCAGCTCCTCTCCCTTTTATAAATGCTGGAGATCCAGGCATACCTGGTGAAACTGATGATTTAGTGCCCAGGCTAAAAGTCGGAATTTCAGTTTCATGCTTGGAACATTCAATCACATGCTCGATGCCTTTGAGCTGTCTTGAAGACCCCTCTTAAAAAGTATCCTTTCTAAGATTTAGTCCTGGGATACCTTTAAAATTTTTTTCAATTAGGGACTGGAGCGATAGCACAGCAGTAGGGCATTTGCCTTGCACACAGCTGATCCAGGATGGACCTGGGTTCAATCCCTGGTGTCCCATATGGTCCCCAAGCCAGAAGAGATTTCTGAGCACATAGCTAGGAGTAACCCCTGAGTTGTCACCAAGTGTGACCCAAAAACAAAACAAAAAATTTGTAACTAAGTCACAGTGAAATACAGGATTAAAGAGTTGATAGTTCAATTTCAGTCATATAATGTTCCAACACCCATTTCTTCACCAGTGTTCATTTCCCACAACCAAATTCCCCTCTTACCTTCCTGCCTTCCTGCCCCCATCTCCAGCCTAGTTTATAACAGATATACCCTTCCTCCCCCTTTTCCTTTCTCCCTGGTTTGCACCATAATTTGCAATACTGTTACTGAAGGGGTATCATGCATATCACTTTACTTTATTTCAATTCTCAGGTCTTGTCCAGAGTGATCTTTTCCAAATATTTTTGTTATAGTGGTCCCTTCTCTGTCTTAACTGCATTTCCTTTTTGTTTGTGAGTATTACTCTCATACTATGGGTTGAATTATTTTTTCTGGCCACACCCGGTGACACTCGGGTTATTCCTGGCTATGCGCTCAGAAATCGCTCCTGGCTTGAGGGACCATATGGGACGCTGGGGGATTCAATTGCTGTCCGTCCTAGGCTAGCACGGGTAAGGCAGATGCCTTACAGCCTGTGCCACTGGTCCAGCACCATGGATTTTATTTTTAATATCCCAAAGATGAGTGCAAATATTCTATATCTATCTCTGACTCATTTTGCTCAGCATGATACTCTTCATGTCTATAAGCAAATTTCATGACTTTATTTTTCAGAATAGCTTTTTTAAATTTTAGATTATCTATTTTCCTGATATGTATGGATCTTCTAGAATTCTCTCACTGTCTTCAAAGAATTTTATGAATTTAATAATCTGCTTCTTGAACTTTGCTACCTAATAATCACTTTAGATGACTATACTATACTTTGAGATACCAGGGCCAAATTCAGTAATTTTTTTTCTTATATCCTATTCCCTATTCAGAATTGTTTTGTAAACTTGAGTTCATTCTTCAGTAGGGGCATTTACTAGTCACTTTAAGTGGGTAGGGCATTTACCTTGTATGCAGCTAATCTGCATTTGATTCCTGGCATCTATTACGTTTTCCTGAGCCCACAGGAATAATTCCTGAGCATTGCTAGATGTGGCCCAGGCTGGGCAGATAATTTGAGGAATTGAACACATGCATAGATCTTGGGTCTTTCCATGGCACTGCATTTTATGTCGGGCACTGACACTGGCCCCGGGCTAGTTTTTTGGGGTAGACCCAAAAATAAATTAATTCAAAAGGGAAAGGTTGTTAAGGTGAGAAATTTGACAGTTTCTCCAAGGAGAATTGACCCCACTGATATTCCTTTTTTTTTTTTTTTTTTTTTTAAGTTTTTGGGACATACCCGGTGGTTCTCAGGTGTTACTCCTGGCTCTGTACTTAGAAATCACTCCTGCCAGGCTTGGGGAACCATATGGGATGCTGGGGATCAAATGGGTTGGTCATGTGCAAGGCAGATGCTCTACCTGTTATGCTGTCACTCCAGCCCCAAATTCTAGATACTTATTTACTCATAGCTGTTAACTATTTGAGACTATTCTGAGTGCTTTATGTACATCAACTTGTTAGAACGGCCTTGCAAAATGACCACATGATTGTAGTTGGGTTTCACTCATAAAAAGAACACCCCCTTCACCAGTGCAACCTTCCCACCACCAGTGCCCTTTAAACTTGTAAACATCACCAATTTTATTTTATCACAAGTGTTCATTATATGAACACTAAGATTATTTCAAGGTTTCCCCCTAGATACTTAGATTATGATTAGCAGGTTACTTTAATAAAATAGGAATAATTAAAATGAGCCTCTTCCAGCCATGCTAACATTTTATGAGCATTCTCAATTTTGGCTCTTCTGGTATCTTTTAAATAAGAACATTTGCTGTCTTCAAGTTTGAATTCACTGTTGGAGTTCTGGGGGGAAAGGCCATGACTAAAACCAGTGGAGCTCAAGAGTCATATGGCTAAGTATTAAACCCAGGGCCTCAAACATGGGAAGCTTGTACTTGAACCATATTCTTGGCCCCAAATTTGAAGTTTTGGATGGAGAGAGGCTTACTTTTGTTGATCACAGGATGAGATAGGAGCCTGATAGTTTTGTGCACAGACCCTACCAACTATGCTAGGTGCCACTGAAGCTGTTTCTGTTGTGCTAGGAGATTGAGACTTTTGAGTATCTTTCTAACACCCCAGATCTTTAATTCGTGTTTCAGAGCTGAGTCTTTTTTATATCTGTCATTTTTACTTTAAATGATAGGATTCATATTTATGGAAAGATGCTTCAGAAATACTACTCAGGCAGATTTTAGTTGATTTAAAAGAATGGGACCAGAGAAAGATATACAGATCTTCTAGTGTGGCCATTCGTGCTGCCTGCACACCCTTTGCTACTACTTGTGGTCTTGGTGGCCTCCAATCACAGATGAGAATGGTACCAATTTTTTGGTTTTATGTTTTGTTTTGGGTCACACCCTGTGATGCTTGGGGATTATTCCTGGCTTGGTACTTAGAAATTACTTCTGGCAGTGCTCAGAGGATGATATGAGATACTGGAGATCAAACTCAGGTTGAACCACATGCAAAGCAAATGCCTTTACTTCTTATTCTATCGCCCTGGCCTTCCATTTGTAATATGTCACTGTGTGTTTCTGTTTTTTATTTTTTTGCCACACCCAATGGTGCTCAGGGTTTACATCTGGCTCTGCACTCAAGAATTGCTGCTGGCAGTCTTGGACACCATATAGGATGCGGAGGGTTGAATCTGGGTCAACCAAGTACAAGGCAAATGCCCTATCCACGGTACTATCACTGGCCCTATGTCAGGGATGGCGGACACGCGGCTCTCGAGCCGCATGTGCCCCCGGCCAAAATGAATGCGGCTCTTTGCCCCATCATTATTTTGTATACTGTGGCTCTTTGCCAAGTTTGGATTTTGTTCTGCTGCTTCTGAGGAGAGATCTCCGAGTGTGTAGTCCCGCCCCCAGGCTGCGCCATCTCGTCTCCCATCCCTCGGAAATAACTGCACGGGCTAGCGAGCGGGGACCCATGTGGCACATACTGGGTCACTTCTTGCCGTTAGTTCTTAGTTTGGAGGACGCAGCACACCCTCACCCTCTCTGCAGGATTTTTACCCTCACTCAATATGGCAAAGTGCAATAGGTGTTCAATAGATTATTAAAATTAGATGCTTTTGTGTGAGTGTTTGTCTGTTTTGGCAGGTCACTGCGTGATGTGGCTCTCTGACTCTCACAGTTTCAATTTTGGCTCTTTGTGTCGAACTTGTTCACCACCCCTGCCCTATGTGTTTCTATCTTATCCTGGTTTCACTTTTATCTTTTTTTTTTTTTTTTTTTAATGGAGGATGGGGTGGGGATTGTATCTGGCAGTGCTCAAGGATCACTTTTGGTGCTTGGGGATTATGGAGATTGACCCTGGGTCAGCAGATGCAAGTGCCATATCAGCTATACATCTAGTCCTCTCTCAGTTTCCTGTATATTATGGGTATTCAAATAAAGTTCTGACTGAAAATGTGTGACCATGTTACTTATTTAAAAACCATTTTTGAATCTTAGCCCTCTTGAATAGTGGAATTCCTTATTTCTTTTATTTTCTTTTTTCTTTTGGAAGGAAGGAAGGAAGGAAGAGCGGGAGGGAAGGAGGTTTGGTTCAAATACAGCAGTTTTCAGAAACGGTTCCTTAAAGAAAGGTAATAATTTTGCCTTGTCCTGCTGTTCAACAATTTTCTAATTTAGCTTGAGCCAGTTTTGTAAAACCCTCTCATTGATTCACAAATACCTAAAGTCAGTCAGGCAGGAATAGAGATTGCCAACATTTTTTTTTTGTTTTTGTTTTTGGTTTTTTGGTCACACCTGGCAGCACTCCAGGATTACTCCTGGCAGGCTCAGGGGATATGGCGTGCTAGGATTCAAACCACCGTTCTTCTGCATGCAAGACAAACGCCTTACCTCTATGCTGTCTCTCCAGCCCCACCAACATTTTTGATACTGTATCATTGAACAAATATTTCAGCCTTTTTTGGACCATATAAAGTTTTTTATGTGTTATTTTTATTTTGCATATCTTTGCTCTGAATATCAAACATTTTTTCAGTTTATTTTGGATCACCATGAGCTACAATTATGTTTTCATGATTAAATTTCAGTTATACAATGTCCATCACCTATTCCTTCATCAGTGCACATTTCCCACCTCCCCAGTATCACCAGTTTGCTTCCTGTCCTCCTTCCTACCTGCCTCTGTGGCAAAAATCTCTCTCTCTCTCTCTCTCTCTCTCTCTCTCTCTCTCTCTTTCTCTCTTTCTCTCTCTCCCTCTCCCCCCCTCTCTCTCTCTCCCTCCCTCTCCCCCTCCCCCCCTCCTCTCTCTCTCTCCCTCCCTCTCCCCCTCCCCCCTCCTCTCTCTCTCTCTCTCTCTCCCTCCCTCTCCCCCTCCCCCCTTTTTATCCTTTTAAACAAATCAGTCCTTCTAGTCCTCATCCCTTTAGTCTTTGGGAATTATTGCCATGCTATTTTTTTATACCACAAATGACAAATGACTATGATCATCTATGTATATACTTCTCCCTCTGGCTCATTTTGCTTAGCATAATACTCTGCATCTCTATCCAGATATAAGCAAATGTCATGATTTCATTTTTCCTAACAGCTGCATTGCTTTCCATTGTGTAGATGTACCTCAGTTTCTTTATCCATTTATCTGTTCTTGGATACTTGGGTTATCCAGATTCTGGCTGTTGTGACAGGAATACATATGTCTTTCTGCATTGATTTTTTTTTTTTTTGGGGTCACACCCGGCAGTGCTCAGGGGTTATTCCTGGCTCCAGGCTCAGAAATTGCTCCTGGCAGGCACAGGGGACCATATGGGGCGCCGGGATTCGAACCGATGACCTCCTGCATGAAAGGCAAATGCCTTACCTCCATGCTATCTCTCCGGCCCCCCTTTCTGCATTGTTTTATCACAGATTTCAGTTCTTCATTTACTCACTTGAAAGCTCCAATGTCCTACCCTAACATTGATTTTATATGCCATACCTCTGGTAATTCAATGTTTTTTAGTTTTTTAATTTCATAGGTTTTTTTGTACAAAGCTGACCCAGGTTTGACCCCAGCATCCCATAGGGTCTCTGAGCCAAAAGTAATTCCTGAGCCCTAACCATCACAGGGTATGGCCCAAAAACCAAAATATAAAGTGAGATTAGCAGTAATTTCCTCTTAATGCCTTGGTTTTGGTTACTTGCTGTTTCTCTCATTACATATGAGAAACACTCTGAATAGTTTTGTTACTCTGTCACTAGAACCTTTCTATGTTATTAAAGCCATTAAGTCCATGACTGGAGAGCTTTCTCAAGATCTGGAGCATAGACCCAGGTTAGATCCCTGGGTCACCTGGAGTGACCCCTGAGCATTTCTAGGTGTTACCTAAAAGAAAGTCGTTGATCCTATATAATTATGGGGCTACTTTATGTAATGGATGAAAAAAATATCTCAGTGTGAAACATTGAGAGCATTGAGATGAGTTGCTAGTTTATCACTGCTGAGCTATTACTAAAATTGAACGGAGAATACTAGACTACTCAGTCTTCATGGAGATCCATAGTTTAAGACTGATTTACACACTTTCTTTTTTTAGCAATTGGAATATTCTCTGAAGCTGCATGATTATAAGTAGATGGCTAAGTGAATATTAAATTTGATAATACTGATTGAGCAGATTGATTAGAAAGTGTGTAAAGGGTATTTCCTGTGGAGATTTTTTTTAACCACTTAATTATATAGTTCTATAACTAACAAGCAGGAATATGATTATAATTGAAACCACTGGCCTTTAAATACATCATACCTTTTAAGGGAAAGTTCATGCTTGAATAGTTTATTCCAGGTCCTTGACTATGTCAGCATAAAACTAACTATAAAAATATGGGTAATGGTCTAGGGTAATGGAATGTGGGTGATTGAAAAGAAACTTCAGCAATTAAGTAATCCACATTTGCAAGGCTGAAAGACTGAAGCTGTAGAAATAAGGTTTTTTAAAATGGTAATTGCAAGTGAATTTGTAAACAATGCTATTTTTAAATGTGTAAGCTATTTCTTCCAAGTCATTTCATTATTTACTAAAGATTTTTGTAGTCATAGGGATGAGAAAAAAGGGGTTGAACTTTCTGGGGTTCTGATTTAATTACATGGATTTGGTGTGAAGAGAATTTTTATGATAGATTTTATGGTCTCCATCTACCTTCCTCCTCAGTAAATTGGCTAACTTAATAACAGCCCCCCCCCCCCAACAAAAACAAAAGTCAAACAACAACCCAGAACAACCCTGCCATTCCTAGAAAACCTCATAAGACAATAGCTTACTCAATTTATACCAAAGTAAAACTTACCAGATTTATTTTGTAAGAATGAGACTTGGGCTGGAACAATAGCACAGGCATTGCTTTGCACACTGCTGACCAAGCTGAGTTTGATACCAGCATACCTTATGGTCCCCCAAGCCCACCAGGAGTGATTCCTGAGCAGAAAGGCAGGAAGTACCCTGAGCACCTCTGGGTGTGGCACAAAAGACAAAAAAGAAAAGAATGGAATTTGTATTTCTGTTGAGCCTCTTTTGCTCAGCAGTCAAGGACAGGAGCTTTATGTAGAAGAGCTCAGAGATAGCGGTATCGACACATGATTTGGGCACTACCAGAAACAATAGCCCCCTTCAGTTGTCCCTCCACTCAGCTCCCCCCAAAATACAGGGTATGGGTAAAAACAAATGGAATGGTTGATTATCTTGAATATTTTCTTTTTAATGTTATCAATTGTAGTGGAATGGACATATGAATCTAGAGTCAAAAAGATAGTACAAAGGGAAAGTGCTTACCTTGCATGCAGTTTCAGTGTGAACACTGGTTCTAACCCTGGTATCAGTTCTTGGAACACTGCCTTGTGACCTATCATCTCTGGGCCCTTTTGTTATGGGCTTTTCTTAAGAAAGTTCTTTATTTCTGTCTCTTTTTTTTAGTTCTATATTTCTCAAACTGAATGGGTTCCATATTCCTCTCCCAGCTTCACCGGGAGTGAACCCTGAGCACAAAAGTTAGCAGTAT
Source organism: Suncus etruscus (assembly GCF_024139225.1). NCBI lineage: Eukaryota > Metazoa > Chordata > Mammalia > Eulipotyphla > Soricidae > Suncus > Suncus etruscus. Next base: position 71,031,982 of record NC_064855.1, read on the forward strand.
GACCTGACTATTGCCAGCTGTGACCCCAAAAATAAATGTTTGTTTGTTTTGGTTTTGGGGTCACACCCAGCAGCACTCAAGGATTACTCCTGGCTCTATGCTCAGAAATCTTCCCTGGCAGGCTCAAGAGACTAAATGGGATCCTGGGATTCAAATCACCATCCTGCATGCAAGGCAAATGCCCTACCTCCATGCTATCTCTCCAGCCCCAGTTTCTATTTTTTGATGTCTTCTGATAATTAATTTTTTCCTTTGTCCCCTTGTTTCTTCTCATTTATTTATTTTTTTGGGAGGGGGCACACCCAGTGGTGCTCATTGAGGTGACCATATGGGATGCTGGGAACTGAACCCAGGTCCTTCCTCGATTGGCCAAATAAAAGGCAAAACGCCCTATTGCTGTGCACTTACTCTTTCTCCTTGGTGGTTCTCTTTTAAAGTAGACCTGTAATTTTCTTCCAGTTGATTCCTCCCCAGATTTAGTGAGTTTACAATACATTGTTATTAGGAAGTAAGTTTTCCTCCACTGCCTATTTTTGTTTAATTATGTAGCTTTGAAAAGGGACTGAAGCAACAGCACAGTGGGTAGGGTATTTGCCTTGCATGCAGAGGACCTGGGTTTGATCCCTGGCAAACTATGATCTCCAGAGCTTGCCAAGAGTGATTTCTATTGGGGGGGGGGGGTTGGTTCACACCCGGCAGCGTTCAGGGGTTACTCCTGGCTCTATGCTCAAAAATTGCTCCTGGCAGGCTCAGGGGACCATATGGGATGCCAGGATTTGAACCACCATTCTTCTGAATGCAGGGCAAACGCCCTACCTCCATGCTATCTCACCGGCCCGCCAAGAGTGATTTCTTAGTGCAGATCCAGTAGTGACTCCTGAGCACCACTCAGGGTGTGGCCCAAAACCAAAAAGTAGGGTCTATCTCCTCAAGAATCAATCTTGAGTCCTTATGATGTGCAATCCTTGATGTGTCAGCTCACCTCACCTAGAAAATACCACAGTAATCCTTCCATAATGGAAACTTAATATGACCTGAAACCTTTTCCTGGTTTCCAAAACAGATTCAAAATGAAAACACTCTAAAATAAATCCTCTGCTTGTTTTTTTCATTTTGATGTTTACCAACTGAACCTGAGTGCTTTATTTGCCTATTTGTACCATGTAAATTCACACCTGTAGTTTTACTGACAGCAGCTACTTCCTCTTTGATTTCTTTGAAGACCCAGTAAAGTTCTCTTCCTCCAGAACATTTGGGGCTCCTGTCATTATCAAAACCTTGGGCACCAAGGGGCCTGCTAGATAGTACAATGGAGAGGGCTCTTGTCTTGCACGTGGCTGACCTGATACCTGGTATTCCATATGGTCCCCTGAACCCTCTAGGAGTAATTTCTGAACATAGAGCCAGGAGTGAAACCTGAGAACCTCCAGGTGTGGCTCCAAAACTAAAATAAATACATTTTAAAAAACCTCATGAACCCTGGTGTGACTCAAACCCTTCCAAGGGCAACTGTTTGGGGTCAGAGCAACATTACAATGGGTAGAGTGTTTGCCATGCACATTCCGAGCCAGCATCCATCCCTTACAGTCTATATGGGCTTCCAGGCACCACCAGAAATGTTCACAGTGCTGAGCCCTGATATAGCTCAAAATCAAACCTCGAAAAATGACATGCTTTGATGACTAAACATGTAAAATTCATACATGGCTAGAAGTAACTTGTTGCCTGAGAACAGTGTAAACAGTTACAAATAATTCCATGTCTTTTCATCATTGCTTTTTCTTCTTAAAGCGTAATTGTCTTATTCTCTTAAATGCAGACATGTGAATATTCATTTGATAACTAAGTTTTTAAAATTCTTTTTGACTTTTATAAACTTAGGATGGCAACTAGTGAATGTAGAATATGGACCGTGAATGAGGTCATGGTGTCAAGACCATCCTGTCATCTGAGTTGTTTTGTTATGGAAAACTTAACTTCTCTTAAGAAAAATTTTTATCTCTCGAACTGGGATCCAGAACTTAAAAAAAGGAATGCCACAAACTGAAATTGCAGTTATCTTCTTGGTCTAGTATTTCAATTTGTAAAGATAGTACATGTTCCTGGGAGATTTTTGTCTCATTATAAATAAATGAGATGTTCTGTCTCAGAACTATCTACTAAGCAGCACTGTCAGCCCTATTACTGGGTGAAGAGCTTAGTGATAATTGGACTGTAGCAGCAGCCTGATTAGTACTATAAAGGTAGAAATCCTTGCCCTTCTTTGTGCCCTGACCACTTACCAAGAGATTGAAAGGCTGTGAAGGCCTACTTTTGAGAATGTCAATGAAAGACTTTCCCCACGTGTCTGAGTTATCTTCAATACAATTTCCCCTCTTTATCCTAATGCTCTTTTTCTGGAAGTGTCTCTTAAACCGGAGCAGCCACTGTCAATCACATGCAAATGTGTACTAGGGAGAATGTTCCATGAGCCACCACTCAGAGGCCTACAACGTTTACTCACATTATATCTGCTTTTCTTTGTTTTTATCTGGAGACTTGGGATGGCAACAACACATTTATTTGCAAGACTGAGAGGAACAGTAGAGGTTAAGAATAATTGAGGAATACTGTACAAATAACAAAGCAATTATTTCAGTCAGTGACTAAGTTAAAGGGGACAGTTGAGATCTCCTAATAAATTCTAAGTAATTTTTCTTCAAGTTTATTTGAAAATACTTCCATAGTCTTATAAGTAGGTCTTACTGGCAGAGAAAAGCAAATAAAAATAGCAGTAATATGATTACTATGACATTTTTGTATTTAAAGGCACTCTTTCAGGATGTTTGCACATTAGATAACATTCTGTGAAGCAATTGTGAGATTCTGTTAACAGTTTCTCAAACAACATTGACTAGATTGAGTATAAAATGCTTTAGTATCAAGATGCTTCCTGCTACTTTATCTTTTAGTTAATTCTTATTTTGTAGTACCTGTTACATGAAGTGACTTCATACCATGCCCAAGATGCGGGCCACCCACCAGCTACACGGCATGACAACGCTGCAGGCAGACCTGCAGCCTTGGTAATTATATGGCCATGGGTAGTAACCCCCCAGGGGCTCACAGATCTTCTGACAGTGGGTGTAACTCCGCCTACATTCTATACAGCAGATTCCCTCATGATCCAGTCGTGGGTCAAATGTCATTCCTTCCCCTTCCTGCTGCTGTGAAATAAAAGAACATTATTTAGGTTTTCTTCATAATAAATTTATAGCATGTACACTGTTTCAGATAAGATCCTGAATATATTTCACTGCTACAAAAGAAATTTTGTAAATGCTCCAGAGTGTCACTTCTAGTTTTTAATTTTCCCTTTTTGTTGTTGAGGTGACTAGAGATTGCATTATGCTTAGTCTTGGTGCACTGGTTACTGTGCCCGGTGGTGACTGTACATAGTATGTGGGTCAGTTCTGGGGTTGATTTTGTGATTCACTCCTACAGGATAGCCAGCTTTGCCACAGAGACATACCTCTCAGCCCCAGAAATAATTTTTTTTAAGTATTCAATCTTTCACATTATTCCCCATGCAATTTACTGCTGAGCCACACCAGTCACTATAACATTTTAACACAAAGGAATTCAGGGGTGGAAGTATGAATTTGTATGTTGGAAGGCTTGGTTTTATTTGTTTGTTTTCTGGAGGGCCACACCCGGTGGCACTCAGCGGTTACTACTGGCTATGCGCTCAGAAATTGCTCCTGGCTTGGGGATCCATATGGGTCCGTCCTAGGTTAGCGCATGCAAGGCAAACTCCCTACAGCTGTGCCACCGCTTCAGCCCTGGGAGACTTGGTTTTGATTCCTGGCATCATCTGTCCTCCTGAGCAGTTCCAGGAGCTACCCCAAATCACTTCTGGGTGCAGCTCCCCCAAAACAAAATAAACCTTAACATGTAGGAACTTCAACCCCCCTAATCTATTAAAGTTTCTCCATGGCTTTAATGAGCCATTACTACTGAATAATGACATTTAAAATAGGCAAACAACAAAAAGAAAGATGATTCTACAGCATTTCTGCCATTGCTAATTTTAACTTAGTCGTACACAGGTGCCTTCTTGTAGTAAAGGCTTCCAGGGCTCTTGGAAGCATGTTTTAAAATAACTGATCTAGGCTAAAAAAAAGTTGCTCTACTAGTACTGGTTGGGAAAAAAAAATTTAGCTTTTGCCTCTACTTCAATATTAAAATTTTTTTTTTTGGTTTTTGGGTCACACTGGCAATGTTCAGGGGTTACTCCTGGCTCTGCACTCAAAAATCGCTCCTGGCAGGCTTATGGGATTCCGGGAATCAAATTCAGTCTGTCCTATGTTAGCAACGTGCAAGGCAAATGCACTACTGCTGTGCTATCTCTCTGACCCTGAATATTAAAGTTCTTTTTTTTTTTTGGGATCACACCTGGCAGTGCTCAAGGGTTACTTCTGGCTTTAGGCTCAGAAATTGCCCCTGGCAGGCTCGGGAGACCATATGAGGTGTCGGGATTCCAACCACCATCCTTCTGCATGCAAGGCAAACACCTTACCTCCATACTATCATCTCTCCGGTCCCAGAATATTACAATTCTTAAGGGAAAAAATCGCCATAAAATTTGTTAAAGATATAAAATTTCACTAAACTCATTTCTTTTTTAATAGCATTAATAATAAATAGCTTGTGGGGCAGTTTTGGGGGTTGAACTTGTGAGCTTATCCCAGCAGGATAGCCAGCTCTACCATAGAAACATACCTCCCAGCCCCAGAAATCATTTTTTTTAATATTCAATCTTATGCTTTAATCTTACACGTTTGATTTTTGTTGGGCCATAGCTGTCTCTACTGAGGGCTTACTCCTGGCTCTGTGCTCAGGAATCACTCCTGGCAGGATCAGGGATGCCAGAAGATTAAACCTGGGTTGGCTGTGTTCAAGGCAATCACCTTACCCACTATCCTGTCTCTCCAGCCTCTAAACTCCTAGTTGTTGTTGTTGTTGTTGTTGTTTTTCCTTTTTGGGCCACACCCAGTGATGCTCAGGGGTTACTCTCTGAGCTATGCACTCAGAAATCATTCCTGGCTTGGGGGACCATATGGGACGCCAGGGGATCAAGCCGCTGTCTGTCCTAGGTTAGCGTGTGTAAGGCAAATGCCCTACTACTTGCACCACCGCTCCAGCCACTAAACTTCTAGTTTCTGTGTGCTACAATTACTACAAATTTTATTAATATTAATCAAATTAATATTACAAATATTAAAAATTACAAATTGTTACAAAATCATATTAATAGAACCAGATAGCAAACTTCAAGGGCCTTTACATTCTGGAAGACCAGATTTCAAATCTGGCATCACTTGGTTCCTTTAATCATGGCTAGGTGGCCCTAAAATATTAACAAGGTTAAAAAAAATCACAAAAATTTCCCCCACCCCATTTTTTTTTAACTGCTGGAGAGATCACAGAGCTGGAAGAAACTTGACCTGCAGCAAATTTATGTGTTTAGCTTTCCCTTTTATGGTTTTCAAATGTAGATTCTGTAGATTGTATAACATTGCCAAGAGGCCCTATCATTAATGTAAATTCTTGATTCAACTTAGGTCTCCTAGAGGTAGATGAACTTTGGAAGAAGCAGCATTAAATGTAGGTTATGCCTAAGCAAAGCAACCTTAAGCAAACCTTATCACCTTTTCATATGCAAGATTACAATTTTTGGTAGGAGAAAAGTTATTAGGAAAATCTTAAAAGTGGGAAGTGGATAATAGTATACAATGAATATCTAGATTTGATAGTGCTACTTTTTTCTTTATTTTTTGGGTCACCCCATGACACTAAGGGGTTACTCCTGGCTATATGCTCAGAAATCGCTCCTGGCTCCTGGCTTGGGGGACCATACGGGACACCAGGGGATAGAACCGCAGCCTGTCCTAGGTCAGCCACGTGCAAGGCAAATGCCCTACTGCTGCACCACTGCTCAGGCCCCTGACAGTGCTACTTTTTATCAAAAAAAGCTTTTTGTTTTGTTTTTGAGCCATACCTCTTGGTGCTCAGAGCTTACTCCTGACAGTGCCAGGGGCTATATATGTTGTCTGGGCTCAACAGGGCAGATTGACCTTGCACCTTACTGTTGTATTCTCTGAGGCCCAAATGCTTGACTCTTTACTGGAGGTTTTTTTTTTAAGTTGTAAAGTGAAATAATAAAGACATAGTAGCATCCACTCATAAATATATTAGAATACCTCCATAGCTCTACGCAACCATACCAAATAAAAATCCTAAACACCATGTGATAGTTTGTTCAAGTTCTATCATTAAAATACCTTCTTTTGCTAGCACCTTTATTCCATTTAAAATTTTTTTCAGATGTTTTTCCCCCTATTGCTCAAAATAGGTTGGTCTGGAATAATAGAAAGAAAACCACATCATCAATGGTAGCAGACACTTTCTGGGGCCAGGATGGGTGTCAGCTGCCTAGTGACTGAGACATACCCTCATAGGTGCTACAAGAAAGTTTTGGTTTTTTTTTTTTTTGGCTTTTGGGTCACACTTGGCAGTGCTTAGGGTAACTCCTGGCTCTACGCTCAGAAACCACTCTTGGTAGGCTCGGGGACCATATGGGATGCCAGGATTCGAACCACAGTCTGTCCTACTAAATCAGCTGAATGCAAGGCAAACACCCTACCGCTGTGCTATGTTTCCTGCCCCAAGAAAGTTTTGTTAAGATGAACATGTGGGGGCCCGGAGAGATAGCTCAGTGGCGTTTGCCTTGCAAGCAGCCGATCCAGGACCAAAGGTGGTTGGTTCGAATCCCGGTGTCCCATATGGTCCCCCGTGCCTGCCAGGAGCTATTTCTGAGCAGACAGCCAGGAGTAACCCCTGAGCAACGCCGGGGTGGCCCAAAAACCAAAAAAAAGATGAACATGTGGGAGAAATTTTCAGGTTGTTGCCTTAATATAGTTCCTCAAAGGACTATGTAAAGGATGGGGTCTGAGTTCACTGGGGCTTGAGGTGTGCTGGGATGATCCAGAGGGGGACAGTAATAATGTTGGGTAGGGAAGGATTTTGTGTTTGACTAATAAAGGTAGATTTTCCAGGAGGGTGCTGAGTGGTTTGTTTTTACTGTTGTCTTTGTTTTTGTTTTCCTGAAAGTGCACTCAACTAACTAAGTTTGGGAACCTGGGAACCACTGAACTATATCATGAGTGGTATTTGTGCATGAAGTTCCACACCTTAAAAAATGGAATAGGGGGCCCGGAGAGATAGCACAGCGGCGTTTGCCTTGCAAGCAGCCTATCCAGGACCAAAGGTGGTTGGTTCGAATCCCTGGTGTCCCACATGGTCCCCCGTGCCTGCCAGGAGCTATTTCTGAGCAGACAGCCAGGAGTAACCCCTGAGCAACGCCAGGTGTGGCCCAAAAACCAAAAAAAAAAAAAAAAAAAAAAAAAAAGGAATAGGAAAAAAAAATGGAATAGGGAGGCTGGAGAGATAGCACAGTGGTAGGGCATTTGCCTTGCACACAGCCGACCCAGGATGGACAGTGTTTCGAATCCCGCCATCCCATATGGTCCATCGTGCCTGCCAGGAGCGATTTTTGAGCACAAAACCAGGAGTAACCCCTGAGCACTGGCAGGTGGACCCCCCCAAAAAAACAAAACAAAAATAGAGTTTGGTGAGATAGTATGGCAGGTTAGGTACTTGCCTTGCACATGGATGACACGGGTTTGGGCACCTCATTTGGCTCTCTGAGCACTGTCTAGTGACCCCTGAGTACAGAGCCAGGACTAAATCCACTTGTTGTGGCTCAGAAACCAAAAAAAAAAAAAAAAAAAAAAAAAAGAACTAGGAAGTCAGAGAGCTGAGTGGGCTGGAGTACATGCTATGCAGGAGGAGGCCCACACGACCATCTACGGTCCACTGAGGACCGGCCAGAGAGAACCCTGAACAGAGAGCCAGAATTTAACAAATGCTCCACATCACTAGTCATCAGGGAGATGCAAATCAAAACAACTATTAGGTACCACCTCACACCCCAGAGATTGGCACACATCACAAAGATTGAGAACAAGCAGTGTTGGCGGGGATGTGGAGAGAAAGGAACTCTTATCCACTGCTGGTGGGAATGTCATCTAGTTCAACCTTTATGGAAAGCAATGTGGAGATTCCTCCAAAAACTGGAAATCGAGCTCCTATATGACCCAGCTATACCACTCCTAGGAATATACCCTAGGAACACAAAAATACAATACAAAAATTCCTTCCTTACACCTATATTCATTGCAGCACTATTTACCATAGCAAGACTCTGGAAACAGCCAAGATACCCTTCAACAGATTAATGGCTAAAGAAACTGTGGTACATATACACAATGGAATATTATGCAACTGTCAGAAGAGATGAAGTCATGAAATTTTCCTATACATGGATGTACATGGAATCTATTATGCTGAGTGAAATAAGTCACAGAGAGAGAGAAAGAGAGAGAGAAAGAGAGAGAGAGAGAGAGAGAGAGAGAGAGAGGAGAGAGAATGCAGAATAGTCTCACTCGTCTGGGTTTTAAGAAAAATGAAAGATATTCTTGCAATAATAACTTTCAGACACAAAAGAGAAAAGAGCTGGAAGTTACAGCTCACCTCATGAAGCTCACCACAAACAAGGATGAGTTTAGTTAGAGAAATAACTAAGTTTCGAACTATCCTAATAATGAGAATGTACAAGGGAAATAGAAAGCCTGTCTAAAGTACAGGCAGGGGTTGGGTGGGGAGGAGGGAGACTTGGGAAATTAGTGATGGGAATGTTGCACTGGTGATGGGTGGTGTTCTTTACATGACTGAAACCCAAACACAATCATGTATGTAATAAAGTTGTTTAAATTAAAAAAAAAGAAAAGACATATTTTAAATAATACGTAGAGACAATAGAGATGAGGGCTAGAAGTACTGGTCCACGATATGAAGCTTCCCACAAAGAGTGGTGAGTGTAGTTAGAGAAATAACTACACTAACAACTATCATGATAATGGTAGTGAGTAAGAAAAATATAATAGGAGGTCGGGGAGGAGGAATATCAGGGGCAATGGTGTGGGAAGGTTAAACTGGTGAAGGGGGTTGTTCTTTTTTATAACTGAAACCCAAATACAAATGTGTTTGTAATCATAATGCTTAAATAAATATAAAAAATTAAAAAAATAGAATTATTCAAGTTGGAAGAGAGGCAGGCAAGTTGCAGCCCTGCATTCTATAAAGGACTTGATGTCCTCCTCCTTTGAACTAGATTCAGCTAGTTACCCAGGGAATGAACGATATTAAATTTTCTGTTTGCTTATTCAGATTTTTTCTCCACATTTCATTTTCATTCTTTGAGCTTTAGGGAATGAAGTACTGTGGTGTCCTGAATTTTCTGATAAGTTTTGGGTTATTTAAAAATACTTTTACTCTAAATATTTATAAAATACATTGGTCTAAAATGATAAACAAGAAAATATATTTGCAGCTGTATAGGGTAAAATATACAAATGACTTTATCTGTCACACAGTTGTTACAAGCTTTACAGACTACTAGGAGATACAATTTTATACCCAAAAGACTGGAAATATTTTACATTTGATAGCAAGAGTCCTTTGATTACCATCTGAAGACACAGTGCTGTAAGACAATTTGGTACCCACCAAAACATAAAATTCAATTTACTTTGATACAAGAAATCCATGCATCAGTACTTGTGCAAAAAATACACTGTATTCCCACAGGTGTGCAAGAGGTATAAGACTAAACAACACTGATCATGTGGCATAAGTGAGTATTAAACAGCACACTGTGTTCAAGATCATGCCCTGTACTGCCTGTCACTTATCATAACCCTGTGAGGCATGTACAAGATTGTTTACTGTTAAACTACTCAGAGGCTAGGAAGATAGCAAAGAGGTTAGGGAGCATGTGTCTCTGATGCTTGCTCCCCTCAACATTGCTGGGTAAGGCCCTAAAGGCTCCTCTCAGTACCACCAACATGGCTCTGGTCATCTCCAGCACTGTGTGCTCAGGCCCTCACACTGAACAGTTACGACCTGCTGGCAGATTTACTGCTGGGGTCCCCTTGATTCCTGAGCACTGCTTGCAGACACCCTCCTCCAAAAAACAAAATGATTTGTAACTAGACCAGGGTGGTGTGACTCCTGGGTTTCATCTCCAGCACAGAGAGAGACTATTAGCGTCAGCCAAAGATAGAATAATTTACAAGTCTACCAAAGCAGAAGTGGTTAAATACTTGTACATCTTCACTCAATGTTAACTTCAAAGCATGCTTTGGTGTTTTGGGCTTGTTTTCATTTGGGGGCTACATCTAGCAATGCTTGGATGGAGTTCAGCTCCTGGTGGAGCCCAAGGCTGAAGGACCACTCCTGATGGGGCTCTGGAGACCATTTAATTGGCTGGGATATGAGCCCAGGCTAGCTGCATGCAAGGCAAGCTCCTTACTAGCTGTACTATTTTTGGCCCCAACAAGATTGTGAGAATGTGTGTGTGTGTGTGTGTGTGTGTGTGTGTAGAGACAGAGAGAGAGAGAGCTTTGTATGTTCTGTGCCCCAAATGAGCTGAGAGAGAGAGAGAGAGAGAGAGAGAGAGAGAGAGAGAGAGAGAGAGAGAGAGAGAGAGAGAGCTTTGTATGTTCTGTGCTCCAAATGAGCTGGGTTTGTACAGTGTGTGTGTGTGTGTGTGTGTGTGTGTGTGTGTGGAGAGAGAGAGAGAGAGCTTTTTATGCTTCTCTGTGCCCCAAATGAACTGAGTTTGTAGAGTAATTGCTAATAGTTTTCAGTGGGGGAGTTTCTTAGGTAAGAGAGAGATGTGTGTGTGTAGGAGTAGTATCTGGACCACACCTGGCAATGATCAACTCATTTGGATCTATGCTAAGGGATCAATCCTAGTGAATGCTCTGGGAACTATATGCAGTGCTGGGATTGAACTAGAGTCAACTGCATGTAAGGCAAATGTACTTAACCCCTGTACTATCTCTCTGACCCAAGAAATGTGTATAATATTATACTATTCAAAATATATATTACTTCTTTAAAATAAGATACTGGCTACCTCTTTTACACTCAGTGCAAAATATTATAATGCTAAACACGGTAAATTTGAGAATTTATAGCACATGAACATCCTTGCAAACACCATTTGTCAGTATTTAGTCTCTGAGTCTGTCTCCGATTTGGACTGAGCCTGGGGCAGAGTTTCTCAAGATTGACAGTGTGCAGAAGGCCTGCACAGGACAGGCTCTTGACAAATGTCTGTTGATTGTGATGGCATGAATAAAGTGGTGAAAAAGGAAGAAGGGAATCCTTTCTACTGCCTCCAAGGTACTTTTAGATTCATTTAAATGATCCAATTCCTGATGTGAATTCTTCTCTATGGATTTGCCTGTGCTTCAAAAATGGGGACAGACAAAAAGCAAATGGGTACAGAAATCTCCTTTGATTTTTATTTACTTATTTATTTATTGGGGAATGGGGGCCACACCCAGCTGTACATCAGACTTACTCTACCTCTGTACTCAGGGAATCACTCCTGGTGGTCTCTGGGGACCAGAAGAGGTCTTGTCAGCCCTGTCAGCCACATGTAAGAAAGAGCCTACCCAATGTACTATCCCTCAGACTACAGGAAACACCTTTGAATATGATTCAATCAGAATTTCACACTGCAGTGCCTAATTACCCTTCTTATTAACTGTGCAACAAATTAAGATGGAAAATTATGGTATAATTAAGTAAAAAAAAAACCTGCTTACATACACAATGTTTATATGAAATAGTATAGGACTACTAAATATTCTTAACAAAAAAATAAAATATTTAAAATAGAAATATTAGTTGCTTATTTGAAATAGAAAAGAAGTACTGCCAGTTAGCGGTTAGGGTTCATGCACTGCTCTGATAATGCTGAAAAGCCTAAGGGCCGGGCGGTGGCGCTGGAGGTAAGGTGCCTGCCTTGCCTGTGCTAGCCTAGGACGGACCGCGGTTCGATCCCCCGGCGTCCCATATGGTCCCCCAAGCCAGGAGCGACTTCTGAGCGCATAGCCAGGAGTAACCCCTGAGCGTCACAGGGTGTGGCCCAAAAACCAAAAAAAAAAAAAAAAAAAAAAAAAGAAAAGCCTGGTACTCACGTGGTAAGGATTGTCTGGGTTGAAGGGCACTGAGTCCTCTTGAACATTGGGTCTGGACTCATTATTTACTAATCCAGAGCCTGGGTTGCTCCGGGGTCCACCAACTGGTCTTCTTGTGGCGGTTGTAACAATTTTTCTTACCAGTTCTCTTCTTTCTCTCCGGATTTCTGCTGCCCAAATGGCTACGTTAGTTCCTTCACTGAATTTTCAAGGACACTTTGTGCTTATCAAGATACAAAATAAGGAAAATGTGTCCAGACACATATATCACTAGCTGCTGCTGAGGCCAGAGCAGAAGGGCTGGAGAGAACTCAATGGGCTGAGCATCTCCTTTGCAGATGGGAGGCCTAGATTCAATATTCAGCACCAAATGGTTCCCAAGCATCAAATCAAATCAAATAATATGTTACCTGGAAAGTTGTGGCAAAGATGAAATGAGGACAAAGTATAAAGTTCTAGCACAGTGATTGACACACAAAGTGAGGCTCTTGCTCACCTTCTAGCTTTGTTCAGTCAGAATTCACTGTCCCTGACAGTACAGCTCTGTGACATGGGAGTCCTGCCAGGTTAAAGTACCAATAGCACTTTTATCAAAATTGAAGGGTGGTGGGAGGACCAGGGATGTCATGACTGAAGCACCTGCCTTGCAAGTGTGAGGTCCTGGGTTTGAGCCCCATTGTCACCACATGAACCAAGTAAATCAGATTCCTAACAACTCTTGTTTGTGCCTGTGAGCTCTGCTGTTGGCTACCCAGTACCATATACAGGCTCTGCAGCCAGCTGTGTACAAACAGCAAGAATGTGGCCCTCAGTAGCACAAGGATGACAACCCCTGTGGGAACAACGATAATACAACAATTTGTGTGTGCATGTGTGTATAACCACCCATCTTGGTCATTACAACAGTAATATCAACAGAGGGAAGAAACAGAGATGGAGGAATTAATTAGGTGGTGGGAAACCAGGCATCCTCAGGGATTTTTATCTTAGTGATTTTTGTTTTAAAACATGACTATATGAGGTAATGAATAAGATATTCCATTACGGGTATCCAATCCATTGATGCCAATGAAACATCAGGGTACAATGAGCAGTTTCTACATTTCTGTTATATGTGATATGTTATTCTTTGCATGTTGTGATTAAACACTTTAGGGGAAAAAACTAATCTGAGCACCTTAAAGTGTGCATACATTTGGGCTATGAGGGGCCAAGCTGTATCTTGGATGCTGGGAGCAGGATCTTTCCCTGTGTGGGGGCCTTATTTTACCAGGTCTTCTGGCACTGCCAGTGTCACTGTCTTTCCATCCCAACACCTTGCCCTGACCCTCATTTTTTCCCCTAGTATCACACACAGCTTTCATGTCTTATGTCAGTGTTTATATACTATCTTCCCTGGCTGTCACCCCACCCCATCTTCTGCATAACCTTACCTGATGGTTAAGACCAGCCCATTTCTGGGAGGGGTCCTTGGTAGGTAACAAAAGAGTTGCCTGAGGTGCAGAAAGGGAATTCAGCGGGACTCAGCAAGAGAGACAGAGGAAGAAGCAGCACTAGGAGTGCTGGCAGGATGGAGAGTTATGAGACAAGTTTGAATGCAGGGCTGATAATGGATCCAGAGTAAAAGGTTATGATAGAAGCCACACCTGTTGGCTAGGGCCTTGAATAAAGAAAGCTTCATGTCGGGGCCGGTGAGGTGGCGCTAGAGGTAAGGTGTCTACCTTGCAAGTGCTAGCCAAGGAAGGACCGCGGTTCGATCCCCCAGCGTCCCATATGGTCCCCCTAAGCCAGGGGCAATTTCTGAGTGCTTAGCCAGGAGTAACCCCTGAGCATCAAATGGGTGTGGCCCAAAAAACCAAAAAAGAAAAAAAAAAGAAAGCTTCATGTTTCCTGAAAATTGACTGCTTGTGGATGATTTCCTCGCTGCCACCCTAAGACCCACTGGCTCGAAGGAAAGGGTTGGAGGCACATGGCCTGGGCCAGCAGAGAAAAGGCCCCTCTATCCATCTCACCATCATCCACCTCCATCCAGGACTTTTTAATACAACACCTGGCCACAGTGTAAAACTCCTTAAGAGGTTTGGTTCTTGTCTTTCATATTACCAGAACAAGGATGGCAAGAATGGAACAAGGTACTATTTTGGGGCCTCTCTCCGACCCTGCAAGTTGGGTCGAATGGGTTTTCAGGTTGCCTTTGGGTTTTCCTTGCCCCCTTTCAGGAAGCTACCGCTGGTGGATTATCAGTTGCCTCCTATTTGCCTGCCTTGAACTAGGTAGGCATCATCTCCTGTAAACTTTGGAACAGAACAAGGCTTCACTGTAGAAACAAATTCATTCTGGCAGACTCAGAAGTGGAGGTCAAATATACATAAAATTTACTTTTTTTTTGTTTCTTATTTTGGCTTTTTAAGTCACACCCAGTGGTGATAAGGGTTCTGCACTCAGGAATCACACTTCATAGTGCTCAGGGAATTAGATGGGATGCTGGGAATTGAACCCAGGTCAGCTGCATGCAAAGCAAGTGCCCTACCCATTGTGCAATTGCTGTGGTCTCACAAAATTTACCATCTTAACCTATTTTTTGGGAGGGGCTGTTGGGTCACACCCAGCAGAGCTCAGGGGATACTCCTGGCTCTGTGCTCAGAAGTCACTCCTGGCAATCGAACCCGGGGCCTCCTCTGTTGGCTGCATGCAAGGCAAATGCCCTGCTACTGTGCTATTGCTCTGCCCACCATCTTAACTTTTTGTTTGTTTGATTTGACCACACCCAGGATGGTATTGGCATCAAGTGGGTGACCTGTGGTGCTGGGAGGTCAAACTTTCTCCCATATGCAAAGTGTGTGCTCCAGCCCTTCCAACTCTCTCTTGAGCCCCCACTTGGACTTTATCTTTTAGGGGGTGGGGTTTACACCACATCCAGCAATTTTCAGGGGCAACTCCTGAAAAATCTGTAGTCAGCGATCGCGTTTGGTGGTTGCTCTGGGGATCTTATGTGATACCAGGGATAGAGCTGGTGTTTGCTGTATTCAAGACAAGTGCTTTAACCCCTGGGCTATGTCTGGGCCCCAAGGACCATCTTTAAATTTGCTCTTCAGTGGCATTAAGTACATTCACAATACTAGACAACCATCACCTCATCTTTCTTCAGAATGTTTTTCTCCCTCCAAAGCCTAGTAGTTTTAATACTCTGTCTCTGTTCCTTGCTCTCTATTCAATAAATTCATAAAACATAGTCTGTCTTAGCTCTCTTAAAAGAAGCTTTTTTGCACCCTTGTTCCAGAGCAGGCCTTTGGGGTGGGGGCTAGCTGGGTGACTAGTGGAAATGAGAGCATTCCTGGGAACAGAGGAATTCAGGGCAAATAGCTTGCCCTGCAGCTTCCTCTTTGCCCTTTACCCCAGAAATAGCTCAAAGGTATCCCCCAATCTAGTGCAGAACTCCAGGGTCTCCCTCATTTATTTTTACTGTACTTGGAAGCTAAGATTCAGAAGCCCCAAACTTGAGAAATCGTAACCTATGCCTACATCAGCTTTCAGCTGTCTCATAATTTTAGGTTTGAACATAATAAAGATTCGGAAGCATGACAACCTCTTAGTCCCTTGACTCTATGCCTTAGGAGTTAAAAAGAAAAAAAAGTAAAATTGTAAAGTACAAAATGAGATGAAAGGCCAGAGCAGAAATGAGAGGCTCATAAATAAAATCTCTGGGGCTCCTGTCATCCCCCCTACATCCCCCCTCCCCAGTAAACCCAACTGCTCTGGCCTTCCCTCCCTCCCTCCCTTCCTCCTTCCTTCCTTTATTCCTTCCTTCATTCCTCCCTCCCTTCTTTCCTTTCTCTCTTCATTCTTCCCTCCCTTCCTCCCTCCCTCTCTTCCTTCCTCTCTTCCTTTCTCCCTCCCTTCCTTCCTCCCTCCTTCCCTCCCTCCCTCCCTCCCTCCCTCCCTCCCTCCTTCCCTCCCTCCCTCCCTCCCTCCCTCCCTCCCTCCCTCCCTTCCTTCCTTCCTTCCTTCCTTCCTTCCTTCCTTCCTTCCTTCCTTCCTTCCTTCCTTCCTTCCTTCCTTCCTTCCTTCCTTCCTTCCTTCCTCCCTCCCTCCCTCCCTCCCTCTTTCTGTCTGCTCCTCTCTCAGCTCTCCTGACTGCCACCTTCCTCTCTGATTTTTCCATGGGTCACCCAGACACTGATACACTTCCCTTCCCAACTCATCCCCCTCTTTCCAGGAGCAGCCTGAGGATGGCTCACAAGAGCCTCACAGGAACAGGAAGAATCTGACTGAGAAAGAGAATTGAAAATACTACCTTTTGGATATGTGGGTTTAAGCCAGAAAATAGGAAGGTCACCACAGAGCTCCAAGACTTTAGCACTCAGGAAGCTGTTGTCCTTCACAGGCTGGTCTACAGCCACCCAGATTAGAGCGTTTTCTTCATATTTAACTGGCATGATCTTCCCTTCCTAGAGGAAACACAAAGGAAATGCATGTGAAGTTAGGAAATAAAAGACAGTGGAAGGACTGGCTGAATATTGTGATTGATGTGTGGAGCTAAAGAGATAATACAGCAGGGAGAACTCTCGCCTTGCACATGGTTGACCCTGATTCAACCTCCCATTACCCCACCTGGTCCCCTGAGCCCCACCCAGAACGATTCTCGGGCCATAGCCAGGAATAAGACCTGAGCACTGCTGGGTATGCCCACCTCCCACCCCCAAATGATGTGGTATGATTTTGTTTGTGGCCACACTTGGTGGTACTCAGGGGCAGTAACTCCCAATTGGGTGCTTAGAGGTCAATTGGCAGTGCTCAGAGGATCATTCAGAGCTGGGGATCAAACCAGACCTCCCACATGCAAAGCATGTACTCAGTTCTCCCTGCTGTCTGTCCTCACAAGAGCCTATTATATCTTATAAAAATGTCATTGGTTCATTGCTTCCTTCCATATTTTGAATGCTTTTTCTCTCTTCCTTTTTTACTTGTAAAGTTCTGTCCATGATTTATATAGCTTAAATCTTTTTATATATATATGTGTGTGTGTATATATATATATAATATATATATATATGCTTGAATCTTAACCCTTTGATGGTAAGGGTTAATTTCTTCTAAGTAGGATATAAATAAAGAAGCATAGTAGGGTTATAACAGATGCCCAAAGACAACAGAAACTGGGAAACTTAAAGGGGCCAAAGCTGTGGCACAAGTGGTAGGGCATTTGCCTTGCATGTGCTAACCTAGGACAGACCATGGTTCTCTCCCCCATCGTCCCAGATGGTCCTCCAAGCCAGGAGAGATTTCTGAGTGCATAGCCAGTAGTAAACCCTGAGCATCACCAGGTGTGGCCCAAAAAGAAAAAAAGAAAATAAAAGAAACTGGGAAGCTTAAGCTTCGGTTCAGTTGAAAGCTTAAGCCCTATTAAAGGGAAAGGGAGCATAGGATGGGGTTGGGGGCCACTGGGAAGGACAACAGTGGAAGGAAGTGGACCCTCCAGTGGAGTGCAGTGCTGGAAATGTTCTATGCATGAATCCCTATCATTGACAGTACTGTAAATCCTAGTGCCTAAAATAAAACTTTAAAAAATGTCCTTAGTGTCTTTGCAATGTACATCCTCTCCCACCCCCGCAGGAACTTTCTAGTCTCTTCTTTGTTGCTCCTTCCCTCCACACTGCTGTCCCTCCCTCTTGAAGGTCTGCCTTTTGATGGCTGCAATGTGAATATAAGTGTCCTGAGTAGAAGTGAAAATTACTTGATACCAACTTTGAGATTTAGGTTAATCTGATGTTTTTGATCAAAGATGTTTTTGAGAAAAAGCAATTGAATGGACCCTGGACTCCTATAAAGGATGGAGGAACCTTTCATTTGAAGTGAAAATCCTTTGGGGTTTTGTTCTGCAGCTTCCGAACAACAATGGAAAAACAAGTGATTGGTTCTTTAATGTCTTCAGTTCAAAGTATTATTTAACATAAACCATTTCTACATTTCCCAGCTCTCACAAAACATATTTCAGATGTTCCTTGCATCAAGCACACCACTGAGATTTCAAAGCTAAACCCTGGATTTACTTCTACAGTGAGATGCTGAGAACAGTTTGATAACCCAGGAGACAAATTTATTTTGCCAGGTTGTTCCTCTCATGTATTTATTAGTTTGCAATAGGTTGGAGAAATTAAAATGTTTTCTTCTTATTTTTAGCTAAAAGCAGCATTTCATTTATGCTCTCTCCCCCAGGCTTATGGCTGCATTAAAACAACTTAAAAGTTATTGAAGGAAGCTAACATTCAGGTAATCCAGTTATTTACCTTAAATTAAATGGCTCCATCCAGGAAATAAATACTCACTGGGCATAGTAGCTTTTAAAAGTTATCCAAAACTGATGAAAATTTTATGAGAGCAAATAGCGCATAAATCGACCCCATCATAATCTAAAGCTTTGGGTGGGATGGGGGAGGGGGAGATGCCTCTGCCCCCTGTAGTAGGAACTTGTGGTCCAAAGGTGCCTTACCACCCATCCAGTCTCCTTCCTCCCTCCCTTCCCCTGCAACATAACCCAGTTTTTGCTTGAGGCAACTGCACTGCTTTCCCCCAGAGATATACTTGCTTTTTCAGCTTCCTCAGAGAGAGTCTGAGAACAAAGTGCCATTCTAGCCAATGAGAACTGTGCTGAAGTTGACCCCCACCCCCCCAGACCACCATCCCCAAGACTGCTATTTCAGGTAGAGGGGAAGTAACAGTTGGTACCGCTCAACCTTTCCTGGCTTCCTAATTGAATATCTGGTTAATGTTTGGAGCTGGAGGGAAGCCCCAACTCCACCATCACCATCATCAATAACCTAGGTCTAGAGTATATATTGGTTACTGAGCCAATGCCTTTGGCCACCACCCTCTGCTTACTGTAGGGAAAAACATTCCTGTTTGTCGAAGGCATTTTAAAATGCCATTTTCTCCTACTGACAGCAAATACATTCTTAATTCATACAAATATTTCTGAATTTTGTTTTGTTCACCAATGGATTCATCATGCACAGTATAAACAACTTAAATGCAAGAAAAAATGATCTACCTCTCTGAAGTTAGGGTCTAATGCAAAGGATTTAAACAGGCGCCGGGAGATGGCCTGGAAGAACCAAGAGTTTGCATTGCAGGCAGGAGGCCAGGCTTAATTACCTGCACTGCATGGTTCCGCCAGTGCATGCTGGAGCAACCCTAGAGCAGCACCGGGTAGCCCCCAAACAAACAAAAAACCCCAAACAACTACATTTTAAATAGAAAACTATTCATAGTGAACACAATGATTTCAAATGATTAATAATTGATAGTACAAGGGGAAGCCTTGTAAAGTATTTGAGGACAAAAGATTTTAAAATTATAATCATAATGTATCAGAATAATCAACATTTATTTTATTATTTTTTTGTTATTTGGATTTTGTGGGGGAGGGGACTTGAGCCACACTGGGTTGTCCTCAGTGGTTACTCCTTGCTCTATGCTCAGGAATCAGTTCTGGTAAATTTGGGGGACTCTCACATGGGATGCTGTGGACTGAACCCAGGTTGGCTGTGTGCAAGGCAACTACCCTACTTGCTGCACTATCTCTTCAGTCACTAATACTTTGGTTTTGGGGCTACCCTGGAACCTATTCTTGACTCTGGTTGAGGTTTGTTCCCCAGGTTCTTGGGGGACCCTGTGGTGCTAGGGATTGAAGCTGGGGCTTCTGATGCAATGCCTGTGCTCCACTGAGCCATCTCTCTGGCTCCTAATTACATAAAAAATTATTTAAAAGGTGAGTCGCTGACTCTGGTTTGATCCCCAGTATTCTATAATGGTCCCTTGAGCCTGCCAGGAGCAATTTCTGAGCACAGAGTCAGGAATAACCTCTGAGCACTTGCCAGGTGTGGCCCCCAAACAAATGTATAATATATATCTATATATAAATTGTTTTAATTAAATAACATTGAGAGACAGAGAGTTAAAAATTTATGGATAGTTGTTTCTATCATACAATGATCCCACAATCATTCCTTCACCAATATTCATTTCCTGTCACCAGTTTCTCAAGTTATCCTCTAGTTGTCTCACTCTCAGCTTCAGCCTGCCTCTATGGCACACACTTTTCTACTCTCTCTTTTTCCTTTTAGGCACCATGGTGTGCTATACTGTTACTAAAGGGATATCACACATATCACTATACTTTCTTTCAATTCCCAGTTCTTGTCCAGAATGATCATTTCCAACTGTTATTGTCATAATCTACACTTTTCCTAGTCTACACTTTAGAAGCCCTACAGTTAAAAGAAAATAAGGGTATAACAGTATAATCATAATTATAAAATTTCACACATCCCTGTACAGGAAGTAAATTCACTGCAGTCTATTAGCTATCTGTAGATTATGCAATAATGGGTAATTTTTTTCTCTGTTCTTTCAGGTATTGCCCTAATCTTCTATGATAACAAAATCTATTTTTCAAAACTAGAGAAAATTTTATTAAAAAAAAAAAGTAGGGACATAGTGATAGCACAATAGCAGAGTCTTTACCTTACACAGGACTGACCTGGGTTTGATTCCCAGCATCCCATATGGTCCCCTGAACCTGCCAGGAGTAACCCCTGAGTTCTGTCTGGTGTAGTAAAAACAAAACAAAACAAACAAACAAAACAACAACTAAAAGCAGGACAGGAAAAATACAAATAGAGGATTCAATCTGGGTCAGCTATGGTTAGGGGAGGAAAACCAAGGATCACTTTTCATGACAAATAACAACTGAAGCCCTGTGACAAGACAGTAGAAAGGGGCACTGCAAAGGAGGAGGCCAGTATCAGGAAAAGGGTCCTGGTCAGTTCCCCTTCTATGTGCCAGAACAATCATTCTGTAGGAGCAGATGGCAGAAACACATGGGAACAGGAGCTGGGAGACTGAAGCCATGAGACTTGGGAAGACCCTTGACTGAATGGATGTGTTGGGGAGACTGGGAGTAGACAAGAGAAAACAGACCACTATTAAATCATGTAAATTGAGGTAAGGTAGTCTGTTTGAAGAATGTCTTGGATTAAAAAAAAAAAAAACACTTGTTTTTAGCTTTTGTTTTGCTTTGTTTTGAGACACCTCCAATCACTGCTCCTAGGAGGGCAAACATTTGGGCAGTTTCTATGCACTTTTGCTTACCCTTATTTTTCCTCATTGGCCTGGAGGGAGCAGAGATTTGCCTCACCTGCCTCTCTGGGGAATTAGGAGGCTCAAAGGTGATCATAATAAAATTAATCACTGCAGCAGCAGCCATCTATTCATCATCATCCAGCAGTTTCTAGGGCATGGGGTCAATAGATGACAAAATTGATGCTCAAAAGCCACTTCAACACATAACAAATGTCCTAAGATTTGGGTCCAGCTAAAATGATTGCAAAGTCCATTTTTTTCCTCCATAACTTGTCACCATTCAAACAAAATGATAATGAATGTGACCATTAGGCATCAAATGAAAGTTGGGAATTACCTCCAGGTTTGTCTTAGAAATTCTTTTTTTTTTTTTTTTTTTTTGATTTTGGGCCACACCCGGCGGTGCTCAGGGTTTACTTCTGGCCATCTGCTCAGAAATAGCTCCTGGCAGGCACGGGGGACCATATGGGACACCGGGATTCGAACCAGCCACCTTTGGTCCTGGATCGGCTGCTTGCAAGGCAAACACCACTGTGCTATCTCTCCGGGTCCTGTCTTAGAAATTCTTTTTTTTTGGGGGGGGTTACATCCAGCAGTGCTCAGGGGGTTACTCTTGGCTTTGAGCTCAGAAATAGCTCCTGACTAGCTCTGGGGACCATATGGGATGCCAGGATTTGAACTGGGGTCCATCCTGGGTTTGCTGCATGCAAGGCAAACATCCTACCACTGTGCTATCTCTCCAGCCCATGAAATAATTCTTAATATAATTTTAAAAGTTTAATTTTGGATCAGAGAGAGAGAGAGAGTACAAGAGTTAAGGTACTTGTCTTGCACCAGCTGACTTTAGTTTATATCCCTGTCACTACATATGGTTTCCTGAGCCCTATCAAGAATAATTTCTCAGCCATTGGAGGGATAGCATAGCAGGTATGGCATTTGCTTTGCACAAGGCCAACCTGGGTTTGATCTTTGGCATCACATATGGTCCCTTGAGCTAGCTGGAAGTAATTTCTGAGCATAGAGCCAGGAGTGACCCCTGAGCACCATTAGCTGTGGCCCCCAAAACAAAACAAACAAATAAATAAATAATAGAGTGACTTCTAAACGGAGCAGGAGTAAGCGAAGTGTAGTCAAAAAATAAATTAAATATAAAATAAAACAAGAAAGATTAAACTCAAAGGCAACTTATTGATCATAAATAGAAGAATAATATTTGAGAATTTTATTCAGATAAAAAGCACCATTTTAAATTGAACTGAGGTATATGGCCCAGCAGGAGCAACCATGGGCTGTGGTCATAGTTTGGACTAAAAAATTTTGTATTTTGAATTGAACTGCAGTGTGTGAGCCCAGTGGGAGTGGCGAGGCTGTGGGTGAAGTCTGGACTAAAAAGCACCATTTTAAATTGAACTGAGGTGTGTGTACCCAGCCAAGTCTATAGCTGGGTCCATTTTACTCCACTGCTGTGAATTTCTTCTAATCAAGGAACCCCACCACAGCACATAAAAAATAGCACCACACTATAAAGGTCACAATGGGAAAACAATGCAAAACCCCACCACATTTTGTGACTGAAGATGCTAGTCCTTTAAACAACCAATATTAGCCACTTAATAACCTTTCTGATCAGGACTTTAGAGAGGAAATGTTAAGGCTGTTCAAAGAACTTAAAGAAGTCATGGGATGGGCAGCCTATAAGACTCAAGAGGATATGAGAGTAGAAATGAGAAAACTTCAAACAGAAATATCAGGGATAAAAAAACATGGTAAGTGAAATGAAAAAAATTCACTGGAAAGCCACACCAGCAGAATAACAGTTGCTGAGGACAGAATTAGTGAGCTGGAAGATGAGCTTCATAGCACCTCCATTCAAAGGAAGAGACTGGACAAGAGCTTTAAAATAAACAATCATAAAATGTAAAAATATCCTCAAAGAAAGTGAACAGATGACAATAGAACTCTGGGGTAAAATCAATAGAAACAACATAAGAATCATTGGAGTCCTAGAGATCCAGGAGAAAACCCCCATGAAGAATCAATAGTAAAGGACATCATTGCTGAGAAATTCTCAGAATTAAAGAGTGCATTCAACCATATCCTGGATGCCTGAAGAGTATCAAGTAAAAGAGATTCAAAGAAAAGCACCCCAAGGCAATCCTAGTCACAATGATGAAAACCACAGATAGAATACTGAAAGTAGTAAGATCAAAAAGGGAAATTACATACAAAGAAGCATCCATAAGAATTATAGCTAATTTATCACAAGCAACCCTCAAGGCCTGAAGCCAGTGATAGGACAAAACTCAACGAAATTAATACTTCACCCAGCCAGACTTTCATTCTGGTTTGAAGGAAGGATTCACAGTTTCATGGATAAACAACAACTTAGAAACTTTACAGACTCAAGACCAACCGTAAAAGAAAAAAAATAAAGAAAAGCAGGCTCAAAAAACACATCATACTTCTGCAAAATGATGACACTTAATCCCATGACAATCATCTCTCTCAATGTCAATGGACTAAATGTACCAGTTAAGAGACAGGCAAAATGGATCAAAAAATTAAATTCAATTTTTTGCTACCTGCAAGAAATACATCTGAATAGGCATAGCAAACAGACTCAAAGTCACAGATTGGAGGACAATCATTAAGCAAACAGTTCCTTTAAGGAGTTGGAGAGATAGCACAGAGGTGGAGCTTTTGCCTTGCATGTGGCCGACCCGGGACAGACCTGGTTCAGTGTCCTGCATCTCATATGGTCCCCCAGTCTGCCGGGGCAATTTGTGAGTGCAGAGTTAGGAGTAACCCCAGAGCGCCTCTGGATGTGGCCCCCAACCAATCAATCAATAAAGTTTAAAAAAAATAAATAATAACTGGGTGGTCTACTAATATCAGATGACACAGGCTTTAGACTTAAAAAAGTTATGAGACAGAGATGGAGGAGGCTGGAGGGGTGGTGCAATAGTAGGGCATTTGCCTTACATGCTGCTGATCTAGGACAGATCGTGGTTTGATCCCCCGGCATCAATATGGTCTCCCAAGCCAGAGTGATTTCTGAGCATATAGCCAGGAGTTACCCCTGAGCATCACCAGGTATGGCCCCAAAACCAAAATAAATAAATAAATAGATACAGATATGGACATTTTTTAATAATCAAGGAATATATACACCAGGAAGAAATCATAATTCTAAACATATATGCACCCAATGAGGGGCCAGCAAAATATTAATATATTAAAATGGTTGGTGATAGATTTGAAGAAAGATATCAATAGTAACACAAAAAATAACCCTGTGAATTCACTTGCTAATACACAAAAATATACAAAAATAGTTAATATGGTAAATTTTATGCAATGTTTTTACTATACTTCTTCAAACCATAAAATAAATAAAACTGTATTTTATTGAGGGACAACAATTCAATGATTTATTATTAATTCCTCAAATAAAGTAAATGCAAATCAAAAAAAAAAGAAAGATATCAATAGTAACACTATAATAGTGGGAAATTTTAACACTGTCCTCTCAACCCTTGATAGATCAACCAGGCTAAAAATTAACAAGGATAAGGGCCCGAGTGGTGGTGCTAGTGGTAAGGCATCTGCCTTGCAAGTGCTAACCTAGGACGGACCATGGTTCGATCCCCAGCGCACCATATGGTTCCCCAAGCCAGGAGCAATTTCTGAGCACATAGCCAGGAGTAACCCCTGAGTGTCAACAGGTGTGACCCAAAGACAAACAAACAAAAAATTAAAAAGGATATACTTGCTCTGAAGGAAGAAATGAAAGAGAGTGGCTTAGTATATTTATATCTACATTTATATTAGGGTTCACCATCCCCAGAAAGCTAGATATATATTCTTCTCCAATGCACATGAGACATTCTCCAAAATAGAGTGCATGCTGGTTATAAAACATATCTTTATAGAATTAAGAGGATTAGAAATTGTATCAACTATCTTCTCAGATCATAATACACTGAAATTAGAAAAGAATTTCAAACAGACATAGAGAAAAAAATTTAACACCTGGAAATTAAACATCTCACTATTGAATAGCCAGTGGGACAGAGATGAAATCAAAGAGGAAATCAAAAGATTTCTGGAAATAAATGAGAATGAAGACAGGAATCATTAGAATTTGTGAGACATAGCAAAAGGCATATAAGAGGAAAATTTATAATTTTGCATGCATTCAACAGGAAGGAAGAGGCTATATAAATAACTTAATGGTACAACATCTTAAAATATTGAAAAATGATCAACAAACTAAAAAATGCAGACAGAAAGAAATAAAGTTTAGAGCAGAAATTAATTAATTGGAACTCCCTCAAAAGCAAGAGTTGGTTCTTTGGAAAACAAAAACAAAAACAAAAACAAGATAGACAAACTATTAGCAAGACTCATAAAGAAAGAGAAACTTAAAAAACTGAATTATAGGGCCAGAGTAGTGGCATAAGAGGTAGGGCGTTTGCCTTTCATGCACTAACCTAGGACAGACTGCAGTTCCATCCCCGAGTGTCCTATATGATCCCCCAAGTCAGTAGCAATTTCTGAGCACAAAGCCAGGAGTAACCCTTGAGCGTCACTGGGTGTGGCCCAAAAAGCAAAACTAAAAACAAAACAAAACAAAAACAAAAACTGAATTATAAATGAAAAGGGGAAAGTACTACAAAATTTCTAAAGGCAATCAGATTGTTTTGAGAAACTTTATGCCACAACACAAGAGAACCTGGAAGAAACAGATAAATTCTTGGACTCCTATAATCTCTTGAGGTTAAATCAAGATGATCAGGAATAACTGAAAATCTTATCAATACTGAGGCAATTGAAATGGTAATCAAAAGGATTCCCAAAAAGAAATGTCCAGGTTCAGATGGATTTACTAGTGAATCCTTTCAAACCTGTAAAGAGGATCTACTGCCCATCTTTTTCAGGCTTTTTCAGGAAATTGAAGAAACAAAAACATTCCCAAATAGTTTCTATGAAGCTAACATAACCCTGATACCAGATGTAGACAGAGATGAGATTCTCTCTCTCTCTCTTTCTCTCTCTCTCTCTCTCTTTCTCTCTCTCTCTCTCTCTCTCTCTCTCTCTCTCTCTCTCTCTCTCTCTCTCTCTCACACACACACACACACATACACACAACTACTGGCCAATATCCTTGATGAACACATATACAGTGCTCCTCAACAAAATACTAGTAAATTGGATCCAATGGCTCATCAAGAAGGTAATATACCATGACCAAATAGATTCATTACAGAGATGCAAGGATAGTTTAACATGTGCAAGTCAATTTATATAATAAACCATATCAACAAAAGGAAAAATAAAAATGGCAAATATTATACTCATGGCAAATAGAATATACTCAAAGGGGAAAAACTAAAAGCCTTTTCTCTAAGATCTGGCACAAGACAAGGTTGCCCTTTTTTTCCCCTTCTATTCAACATAGTACTGGAAGTACTTGAAATAGCAACCAGGCAAGAAAATGATATCAAGGAAGTCAGATAGGAAAGAAAGAGGTCAAGCTTGCACTGTTTGCAGATGATATAATACTATATTTAGAAAATCCTAAAGACTCTACCACAAAAAAAAAAAGACTCTACCCAAAAGGCTGCTAGAAACAATAGATTTGTATAGTAAAATGGCAGGCTACGAAATTAACATGCAAAAGCCCATGGCTTTTTTTTTTTATGGCTATTTTTAAATATACAAATGCTCGGGGGTTGCTCATGGCTGTGCTTTGGGGGACTATGTTTTGATGGGATCAAACCCAGGCCTCCCACACGCAAAGAGCACATTTTGAATATGTTCCCTCCAAACTCTTAAATATACTATATTATGGCAGTTGGACTTGGACATGCCCCTTGGATGCCCTCACTTGGCAGTTGGACTTAGACACCTTTTGGATACCCCCACTGTAATGACTGCTGAACCTGGACACGTCCCCTAGACACGTCCCCTTGTCATACCTGTATAAAAGGAAAAATGGATCTTTGTGGGGGGCCCAGAATAGTGACCAGAACAGTGTATGCTGGCTCATGGGTGGTGGTGGTGGTGGTGTAGATAAAGCACTGAAGAAATGCTTTCTTTGTATATATTCTTTTTTCTTTTCTTTTATTTCTTCCTGACTTCCTGGCTGGCCAGCGATCACTACATGTTGGTGTCCCTGGGTTTCTTCCTGACTTTCTGGCTGGCCAGCGGTCACTACATGTTGGTGTCCCTGGGTGGGCTCTAGGTTTACCCAGCAGCTGGGCTCCATGGGCCCCTGAGAACCTTGCAGCACCAGATCCTGGCAGCCTTTGAGAATCTGCAGCCTGCAACCGTATAGCCCTGCAGCCCTGGCAGGCTTGGAGCTTCTGCACTGTATCACGTGAGAATAGTCACCTGGAACAAACTAGTATGAACAAAAGAATCTGAACATGCTTGGCACAAAAGAAGCTGATTGTGAGTCTGCGCAGGAGCCAGAGATGTCTGCCAAACCCCTCCTGCATGTGGTACTCACCATTTCGGAGGAGATGCTTTGTTTGGCCACAGTGCCCACCTCAGGAATGCGAGCCTTCACCTGTGCTTTGATGTAGCACTTCTCTCCTCCGGCAAAACGGATTCCAGTGATGCCCTAGAAAATAAAA
Source organism: Suncus etruscus (assembly GCF_024139225.1). Classification (NCBI taxonomy): domain Eukaryota; kingdom Metazoa; phylum Chordata; class Mammalia; order Eulipotyphla; family Soricidae; genus Suncus; species Suncus etruscus. Next base: position 71,059,919 of record NC_064855.1, read on the forward strand.
GCTTATCTATCCAGCTCCTCATTCAATTTTTATAGATGCAATGTATTGAGCAGGCACAGTTCCAAGCATGGAACATGGGGAAGAACAAAGATGAAGTCTCTGCCCCCACGAAGCTTATCTTTTAGCATCATTTATTAATAAGAAAGGAGATAAAAAAATGAAAAGGCTGGAGAGAAAGCTCAATGGTAGGAAATATGCTTTGTATGTAGGAGGTCTGAAATCCATCCCTGCTTCATGAGGTTTCCTCCCACCCCCAGAACTGCTGGGAGCAATCTCCAAGAAATTATTCAAGAGTAGCTCTTAAGGGCCATGATGCATGGTTAAACAAACAACAACAGAGAATGCAAAAGGCATGCCAGTGGTTGGCACTTTAGACCATGTGGTCATGAAAGGTGATCGGGGTAGCATTTTTGTTTTTGTTTTGCTTATGTTCTACTCTAGGTTTGGTGCTTGCGGGGTACTCCTGAAGTGCTCCAAGGGCCATGATGTGTCAGGACTGAACCCTGACTTCAAGCAAGCCCAGCCAAAGCACCCCAGCCTATTGAGTTTTCTCTCTTTCTCTGGCCTGGTGGGGATGGAGGTGTGGTGGTATTCGAGCTGAGATAGAGTGCATGAATTCTACATCCACAAGGCCTGGTGAAATGGTATACTTTTTTTTTTTTTAATAGCAGGTGGGCACACTAACAGCACTCAGTGGCAACTCCCAACTCTGTGCCCAGGTATTATTCCCAGGGGTGCTCAGGGAACCATGAGGTGCTAGAAACTGAACCATGGCTACCTGCATGCAAAGCATTCAGACTCAGCTATCTCCAAAATACCACATTTTCATTGCAGCTTTCTTTGACAGTCTTGGGCCAAGCAGACTATCTTACACTGACTTTCAATAAACCCTCTGGTTTTCTTCCCAAGTCAGCACGGAATTCACACAGCCTGTGTGGCAGGTCCCTGGGACTGTCATTCCCTTTTTACTTATAAGCTCTCAACTGGAATGTTAGCACAGCAGTAAGTTATTTGCCTTGCATGCTGCCAACCCTGGACTGACCTGGGTTCGATCCCTCTTGTCCCATGTAGTCTCCTGAGCCTTTCAGGAGTGATTTCTGAGTGCAGAGCCAGAAGTAACCCCTGAGTGCCACTGGGTGTAGCCCACCCCCCAAAAGAACCCAAAATCAATTAAAAGTGCCATGAGATTGGTATATAAATTTGAGGGGTGGGATTTGGATTGTACCCAATAGTGCCAGGTGGGCTGTACCTGGCTCTCTGAGGGGTGTATAACTCCTGGTGGTATTCGTTACACCTGGCAGTGCTGGGAATTGAACCTGGGTTGGTCACATGCAAGAAAAGCGCCTTAACCACTGTACATCTTTCTGACCCTGACATCTAAATTTTAAAATAAAATGGGCGAGGGACAACTCCACAAATGTATTAAAAGATGCTGCTCCAGTCAATTGATTGCAAGTAGTTCAATTTCTCCTCACTGATTGAGCCCAGAACAGTCAAGCTTTTACTATGACAGTGGTCACAACTAAATTTGTTCCTAAGCTTACCAAGGATTTGAATGTTCTGTTTTGTCCCTTGTGAGATGTAAACAGTGTCTCCTCATATGCCAAGGGATGCGCCTCAAGGGAAAGCTCAGCCACAAGGCACCAGCCCTGGCAGACATCTCAGCACTGATTCTACACGCCGCGTTCAGCAGGGCTAGCAGCAGGCTTTGTCCCTAGAGCATTTACTCCCCCCTGCTGATTAATTTCTGAACTAGCAAGTGACAAAAGAAATTCAGCATTAAAGATCTCACAAATGGTATTCCATAATAATGGAGACACCGCAGAACTTTGCAGCTTGTCATTCTTCTAAGATCCAGAACTTAGAGCAGTGATGTGAAAATGTGGGAGTAGAAAAGTATGTAGAAAGCAAGGAACACCAGTTCAGGATGTAGTCTTAAATGAAGAATGAAGTATGACATGCTGAGGGTCTTATTCAGAGACTATTAGACTGTAGGTCATCTCAGAGCCAGGAGTGATTTTTTATTATTGTTTTGGGGTCTTACCCTATGGTGCTCAGGGCTTACTCCTGGCTCAATGCTCAGGGTTATTCTTAGTGGGGCTCAAGGGAACATAGGTGCCCGGCACATGCAAGACTTACCCCTGAATTATCTCTCTACCCAGGTAGCAAAGTTTTTTAAATGATTGAAACTGGCCACTCAAGACTGTTTTTGTGCTGCTATGTTGGAACAAAACCCTTGAGGTGACAGTATGAGGAAGGAGGCCTCTGATAAGTGATTATACCTTGAGACCTCTCAGGAGTGGGGCCTTACCTCACCTCTTCCGCTAGGTGAGGGCACAGTGAGGCAGGTCCTCACTAGACACCAAATCAGACAGTGCCTTTAACTTTGAACTTCCCAGTTCCCAGAGTGAGGGGCAGAGACTCAAGTCATTAAGCCTCCCAAACTGTGGTGATCAGCTACAGCTTAATGACATGGTCCAAAACACAGGCTCAGGAGCAAGACTCCTTTGGTCCTAAGCTCACACACCTGCTGAAAAATCACTCAGGAGGCTTGTTAGATATAGCACAAAGAATTACACCCCACTCACAGAGCTCCAGGCTCAGCAATTCGGGGGTGAAGCTCCACTTTGTGCTTCCAACAAACTCCCAGGTTAACTGCTGCTTCTCAAAGCCGGATTCTCCCTCCTGGTAAATCTAGGATTTAGGATTTGAAAAAAGAGAAGGTATAGGAGGGAGACTGGCCATTCTTTTTTACTGCCATATGGAATGTTCTCTTAGCTTTGAGCCCTATATCCTCTGCATGGGAGGAACCATCACAGAACATTCCCGTATCCCCCAAGAAGGAAGTGGATTCTATTGAAGGCAGCGCAGCCCCCGGTATGGATCTAGACTGAGTGAGTTCTGACTGTCACCTCGACAGAAGTGAGGCCTCAGGGTTGGTCCCATGGGCAGTGTGTACTTACCACCACGCTGAGCTCCAAATCCACATCAAGCAGCAGAATATATTAAAAAGATGAAAGAGCAATGAAATTCTAAGGACTTGGTTTTGCAAGCAAACAAGGCTTTAGAAGCTACTAGTGATAATGAAGAAATTTGTCCATAAAGAGAAGAAGAGAAAAGTCCGAAGATCTAAAATTCTTTTATCAAGTCTAGTCATCTCATTTTAGTGGCTATTTTTTTCTTTTGAGGTACCCCACTCTTGCTGTGACTTAAACAAGATGCTTCCAAGAAGGGCACAGTGTCCTTTCTCCCAGGAGCACTCTAAAAATCTTGGAGAGAGTTCTGTTAGTATCACAAGGATTGGGGAACATTTCTTTTCTGAACAGACAGACTTTGGGGGAGTCTTGGGATTTGCTGTGTGTAGTCTGAGAACCAGAGCACCATTAATACAGAATCACAAAGTAATTTCTGCATAGACTTAATGGACAATGGATTTCCTAAGAAAACTATTACTACAAAAGTGGAGACTAAATGTTACTTTTTGGGTGAATTCACTGTTGGAGAACATGACCTCCTATTTAACTTGCCTAGACTGTCATTCTGGACTTTAAGAGGTGGCACTGGCAGTGTCCCAACTATAGTGACAAATATATATTCAATGATATTGTGAGTTCTTGGGCTGATCCTTCACATACAGGAAAATTAAAATTGATGATCACTTTCTTTTATTTTCATTTATGCTATTGTTAAGAGTCATATTGATTTTTGAAATAAATAACCTATTCACTTACTAAGTAACCTTTTTATTCCATTTTTTATTTATTTATTTTGGCAAGGAGGGAAGATCAATTGGTCTTGAACCCAGGGCATCCAGATGCAAAGCATGTGCTTTAGCCCTCTGAGCTATCTTTCAGGGACCTCTCATCAGTTTTCTAAATTATAAATTTCAAGTACTAACAAAATTAAAGAATTACATGGTGAACATTTGTGTGTACACATCAATTTATTCTATTTGTTTAATTTTTGGCCCACACTCAGAAATACTCAAGAGTTACTCTTGGCTCTGCACTTAGAAGTAACTCCTTGTGGGACTCAGGGGACCATATTGGGGTGCTAGTGATTGAACCTGGGTTGACTGTATGCAAAGCAAACATCCTACCTGCTGGATCATTTTCTTTATTTTTTTATTTTTGTTGTTGTTCTTTTTAAGGACACATTTCATAATTCATAATCTCTATTCTGGAATTGCTCCTTTTGTTACTCAGAGGACCATGTGATGTGGAAATCCAACTTTAGTCTTCTGCATGCAATATGGTCAGCCTTTGAGCTATTGTTCTGGCCCTCTATCTTAATTTTTTTATTATTTATTTACTTATTTATGTGTTTGTTTGATTTTTCAACCACACCTGAGCAGAAAAATCCTGTAAAGTAAGCTTTGTTTGTTTGTTTGTTTGTTTGTTTTGTTTTTCAAGCCACACCTGCTGGTGCTCAGGGGTTACTCCTGGATCTGTGGTAGGCCATGGGGGCCATATGGGATACCAGAGATTGAACCCGGGTCAGTTCCAGGTCGGCTGCATGAAAGGCAAATGTCTTACTGCTGTCGCTTGGGGCCCCTGTTAAATTTTTGATTTTTTGATTTATTTTTCTTTTATAGTGCTGGGGACTGAACCTAGGGTCTCACAGATGCAAGACAAGTGCTCTATTGCTGAGCAATACTCCCATCCTCTCTGTCAAATAAATTTCACCAAGGATTACTCTCCTTCTTATTATTTTTCTACCTACCAATATCTCTATCCTGTTCGTTGGTTGTCTCAATCCATACCTTAACTTCTTGGAATCAGACTTAAGACCAATCTCTTTATCCTAATGTGAAAAATCTCCTGGAGTATCCCTTTTGAATAAAATCTGCCTTCCCAGGGGCCAAAGAGATAGTACAGTGGGTAGGGTGCTTGCTTTGTATGTGGTTCACCAGAGTTCAATTTCCAGCATCCCATGTGGTCTCCTGAGCCTGCCTGGAGTGATTCCTGAACACAGAGCCAGAAGTAAGTTGTGAGCATTGCAATGATTGGCCCCAAAACAAAAACAAATAAATAAAAGTCATACTTCCCACCTCTCTCTGTGTCACTTATTTTTTATTGGCTTTTGGGCCACATCTGGCTGTGCTCAGGGGTCATTCCTGGCTCTGCACTGAGAAATAACTCCTGGTAGGTTCAGGGGACCATATAGGATGCTGGGGATCGAATCTGTGTCAGTCACATACAAGGCAAATGCTTTACCCACTGTACTATAGCTCTGGCCCTGACTCCCTTCTCTAATAAGCACCAGGAGTAATTTATTTTTAATAGGACAGAGTTTAGAGTTCAGTGCCTTCTCTCCTGCAGTTTTTTCTCCACTAAATTATTGGTAGGCTCCTACATTTAAAGGGCACAGCAGAACCTTTCTGAATCTGATCCCACACTTTCCCTGTGGCCAAGTTCAACCATAGTGCACTACTGAGAACTCCAGACAGGGCCTGTGAGTTTGTGTGTGGGTTTTTTCCCTAGACCTGGTAAACTGTGTTCCCACTTCTTTGCTGCCTGAAATTTTCTTTTGTTATTTTATTTGTCCTTCTGTATGTGACCCCCCCAGTCAGGGTCATACCTGACTGTACTTAGTGGGGATTGGGGTGCCATATGAAGTGCCAGGAATCAAACCTTGGTCGATCACACAAGGCTAATGCTGTACCCATTGTACATGTCTCAAGCCCCAACTGAAATCTTCCTCAAGTCCTGACTCAACTATCACTACCTCTATAAACTTCATTTCATTGCTGGGGTTCAGTGTCTTAACTGCTCTGCACAGCTCACCTGGCAACAGTTCTAGGCAGGGAATGAATGAGCACTGAAGGGCAGTTTGGCATCCCCATATATGTAGCCCCACCTTTCACATACAGTAGGCCTCAACATTTACTTCATGCAATTGACTAATAGCTTAAAACGTGGGAGAAAGTAATGGCATAGGTACTGAAATGACTTGATTGATGTGTTTTCAAAAGTCCAGGCTTGCCTATGCCCATAACAAGTTCTATCCATCAAAGAAAACCATTCTATTTTCTAGTTCTGACTTAGAGAAATGTGGAAGCTATCAAAGAGAATTGATCAGTTTCTAAAATATTTGTGGTCCTGTTGGCCTATGAGAGCAAAATACAATCGATATTGGTATTAGAACTAAAGGATTATAAAATAGAAATATAGGTGTGGGATTAAAATGTTTTTAAGCCTCTATTTCTAATGCATGCTCATCAAGAGAAAGAGGAAGCTTTTCTTCTTCATTTGTGTAGCTGCCTTGGAAAATCTTGATACAAGAGTACATGATGGTACTTACTCCATTTTGTTCTGTTTTAAATGATGTGGGTGTTGGCATCATATTTCTTCATTGTATATGGAGCTGTACAAGAGGGAAAAATTCTTTCCTCTGTCCTGGCACTTGCAGGAAAAGCCTTTCATAGGTACAGAGATGCTATCCAGAGCCACTGACCAGAGCCACTTGCGAAGGATGACTGAATGAAGAACAGCTGGACACTCAGGCAGGCTGGGCTGGGTCTATGCTGAGCACAGCTGGGCTGTGTCATGTCAGAGCTATCTAACATCACCTGCGCTGATGTTAGCATCTGCTTGGCATTCAAAGGGACTTGCAAAGTGTTTCTGTATCAACAAGAGGAGTTCTTTCATTCAAATAAAAACCGTTTTCTCATCCATCAGAGAAAGACAGGTCGATGAGATGTTTGTAGGCCAATATACAACCAGAAGAGACATTACTTTCAAGAGCCTTTTTTCATTATGAAGTCTCACCTACTCTGTCGACAGATATAAAGAACACAAACAGGGATGCTTCTCCCTCGTCTTGGAACATGAAAGGGAATAAGATATTTATGTTGGCCAACAGGAAGGTAGGTCTGAAGTGACACTGTAGTTTGTAGACATACATGGCAGCATCGGTGCAGAGCTTAAATGTTTCAAATAGCCTTGTAAGTTGGATTTCTGAAAGGAAATATGTTTGCCCTTTTCAAAGGAGACAGGCATACTTTATCTATAATAGGTTATGACCAGACAGCATATTCTATCATATGGGAATTTCTCTGGTCTGATTTTATGGAATAAATGGGGAGTGTGAACTAGGAAATACATAACCTTTCCAATGTAGATATGTAAGTATGTAAGATCCCACCTGTTATCCATGAGATTATTATATCTGTAAGAACTCCCTGCTCTTTGTAAATTCAAATCCCAGACCTTGCAACATTCTAGGAAAGTCTGAGCATTTTACTCACCATTTTATACAAGGCTTCTTAGAAACCTACAGTGCTCTCAAGCACCGCAGGTTTAGGGCCTGGTCTTTTGAGCACTGCTGGGTATGGGCCTTCCACACTACAGCAACAAGGGCAACATAAAAGCTCTTTCAAGTTTGTCTGCCAAGAATAATTCCATGAACTTCTTTTCAACATCAAGTTGTTTTTATTTTACAAAAATTTCTTCTTTTCCATTTTATTTGGGGGTGGGAGGGCTATACCCAGTTGTGCTCAGGTCAGGGCTTACTCCTGGGTCTGGACTTATATAGGCACTGGCGAACCTATATGTGGTGTCAGGGATCACACTCAGGTTGGCTGTGTACAAGGCAAGTGCCTTACCTGATGTACTATCTGTCAGGCCCCTGTTCCCTTTATTTTGAAAATTTAAGGGACAATGTATGATCCTTTTCCAGAGAGAAAAAGCTGCCAATGTATGAAGATTCAATAGTACTGGAAGAGCCATAAAGAAGAATTACCATTTGGATGTGTGTAAGAAATGCTGCTTCTCCTGGAATTAGAAAAGTCTCCCAGGCTTGCCTGGTTAAACTCTCTAAATGCATGAAATATACTTACATTCTGGAAATCATTAACTTCAATTGCTTCTTCAGCTCCACTTCCCATTTTAAAGGTCTCCACATTGTTCCTGGCATCTATTTCCATTGACCCATCTTGTAATTTCCCATTGATACTCATGGTGTAATGGACATTGTAAATCTGGAAGGGAATAGAAGAGTTAGTGATGCTTTCCTTTTAGAGCAATTCAAGCCTTATCTTTACACCTGCAGCATACAAGGCAGCTTTCATATTTGTCAGAGATTACTGAAACATCCTTAACAGCAAGATTTATAGACAGGAACTTTCCCCATTTACCAATCACCTAACACAATGCTTTAAAAAAACCCTCAAAGGTAAAGTCCCCAACACTAATTGAATTAGCCCAGTGGTTTGTAATCCTGGCAGCACATAGATACTCTGCAGCTATCAAGCCTGGGCTTTCTCCTTGAATATAAGGAGAAATTGTGGGATGGGCTTGGGAATAGATCATAAAAAACAACAATTAAGGTTATGAAGTGATTATAGTTGAGATCCACTGATAAATAAATCGAAACCAAATACATAAATAAATGGAAATTGAAGAGGCAATAGGGTAGCTGGGTTGTTGACTGCATAAGAAGATACTGACACCTGAATCTAAAAGATTTCTTGTCTGCTGGCATGATTTGGCCCAGTGCATGAGTGGCACTGCAGAAAAAACTGGGTTTAGTTTCCTGCATAGCCTCATTTGTAGACTGCAAGGTCAACGTGCACATCTGTTTCTGCTGGAACTGGAACCTTCTCATGTTAATGACTATGGGACAGGCACATAGTGTTATAGGGCACTTTGTTAGATATGAAGGAAAGGAGAGGGAGTGTGCATGAGCCTGACCCAAGGCTCAGGACATGGATGGTCACACTGATTCTTCCTGGCTCTTGGGAGCTCTTCCAGAATGAAAGTTTTACTGATGTCCTTAGAGCCTTGAGGCTTCACACAGGTGCCTGCTGAGAGGCTGGGGGCTCTTCTGGCCTCAGTACTCCCCCCTAGCTCAACAAGAGTGACATTGTCTTTTACTTGTTCTCTGTGTTGAACTTTTTTTTACTATTTGGTGGGTAAAAACTGTCATTTTAATTGAGGGACTAAAGAGATACTACAGGGGTTGCCTTACACACTGAGTTCCATCCCTGGCACCAAGGTCCTCTGAGCCTGCCAGGAGTGATTCCTGAGCACAGAGACAGGAATAAATTCTAAGCACCACCAGGTGTGGTCCCTAAATAACACACACATAAATTGTTATTAAAAGATATATTATTTTGTTTTTGGGCCACACCCAACAGTATTCTGAGTTTTCTCCTGGCTCTGTGCTCATAGATCACTCCTGGTGGGCTTGGGGAACCATATGGGCTATCAGGGATCGAACCTGGTTGAAGGCATGAAAGGCAAACACCTTCTATTACTCTGGCCCCACAAATTGTTATTACTTTTTTTTAAAGTTTATCATTAAGCCAGAAGATCTGAAGTGTACTCTTAGTGTAGACAATTAGCATAATAAGAATTCACCATATTCTTATGCTATGTGTTGCTCTGCCCTGCTAGAACTTTCTTTGGCTGTAAGGTAATAGATTTCTTTTTTATTTTTCCTTTATTGTCTTAGAGGCATATGTATGGGTGCACGCACACACACACACACACACACACACAATTTATCTAGTGGTGTTGGCAATCAAACCTAGGGCTTCACACATGCAAGGCAAGTGCTCTACCACTGAGGCACATCTTTGCCTCTTTGAAGTATTTCAAGGCAGAGAAACAAGAATTGAAGAGAGACACTTGCTGCCTAGTGTTAGGGCAACAGTCCTAAATATGATCCCACTCAATTCAGGTCTGATTTCCCTCCTCACTTAGAAGAACAAAGATGCATTGAAGAAAGAATCTATTGCTGTTGACTCATCATAGATAAAAATACCCCTCATGATCACCGGGGCATTGTTTATTTTTTTCACAGAAATGTAAAAATGACTTTGCTGACCAGCATCACCTTTTGGTCACAGTTTTCTTCTAGAAGATACAATCTCATCATTAAGGCCAGAGTAATAGTATAGCGGGCAGGGTTTTGCCTTGCACAATCCCTACTTGAGTTTGATCCCTGGCACCCCATTGGATCTCCCCTCTCTAGCACTGCCAGTAGTGATCCCTGAGCACTGCTAAGTGTCCCCCCCAAAAAAACTATAACAAAATCCTACCATCATCCTATTTCAGCTTGGCTTTTTTATCAGAGCCCATCCTTCCCATTGATGGGCATGCATTCTTGCATTCTGAAGTAGATCTTTTGAGCTTGCCTGTGCACAAGAGCCATTCAGGGTGGTTCACATACAGTTGGAGCAGAGCCCTCCAATCTGTTTTTACTTTGCACCTCGGTGGTCCTCACCACCACCAGCTCATTTTGGGAAACCTGTTTGTATTGGCTAAGCTAGTGCTTTCCATAGGCTTAGCAAACAGGCTCTTTTCTGACCCTTTGCTCCTGGAGCTGCCACCATTCACACAGTTAAGAGTAATTGCCAAACAGCATGGCGGCAACATGTGTGCAACTTCCTACTGGCACATGAATTCTTCTCTCATATGACAAGAGGCCGTTTTTCTTTTGAAAGATCTGCGTATATGCCTTTTACTAATAAAGCAATGAGAAACTTAATAAATGTCACTGTTTTCAAATTTTTTGGGTTATTTATTTTTATACTTAGGCCACATCAGGTGGTGCTCAGGGTCTATTCCTGACTATGCACCCAGGAATCACTTCTAGTGAACTTAGAAAATCATATGGGATGCTATGGATCAAACTGGGCCATACACTTTATCCACTGTATTATCTCTCCAGCCCTATCCTATTTTTAAGTTATCATCATAGGCCACAACTGTAAACTGGGGTTTACTCCTGGTTCAATGCTTAGGGATTATTCCTGGGGGACTTGAGCTGGTACCAGGGATCGTCGAAGCTGGTTTGGCCTTATGTAAGGAAAGCTACCTTATCTCTTTCCAGCTCCTGTTTCTAAAATTTTAGCCAGTCTTAAAGAGACAGGACTATAATGCCAGGAGAGAAGTTCTTGGTCCTGATTCACTGCTCTTTTGTACCACAGACCCACACACACACACACAAACCTTCCAACAAAAGTCTCTCCTAAGCAGCACACTGTCAGCAGGGGGCAGCATTGAGCAGTCGGTGTCCTGAAGTGAGGGAGATGAAGGGGAGGTGAGGCCAAAATTATTTCTTAAGTATCTGGGTCTTGAACTCAGAAGGAGCCTGGGCTGGCTGAGCAGTAATCGCGTTATCTTTTCTGAGTTCTTGGAGCGATGGCACTTCAGGCTAATTCTACTCAAATACAGTGGAGTTTTTTTTTATCTGCCAACATTTTGCTCAATATGGTGCTGTTTACAGCCAAGGATATTTGCTAATGAGTTCCTAATACAGCCTCGGTTTCTCTAAGACTCATGCCATGTTTGGGACAATGCCCAGATGAAAGTAGTCTGAGATGAATGGTCTCTAGAAATATTCTCATTTCCTTACCCCACAGGGTAAGCTTGTCAGTCATCTCATATTCTTCATAGGTAGTTCCCATATTTCAATACATTGCTCCATTTACAATAATATGGGTGAAACATGACCTCAACTTTGAGCCCAGTCTAGGATTCTGATGAAATCACTTGAATTCTTTAGACCTCAAATTGACTTTACATTAACCAGCCTGGGAGGTGGGGTGACCCATAGGAAAATTTAGGATAAATTGCAGCTGATTCTCTTCACAAATCAATACTGAGTCACAGACACAGATAATCCCCAGAGTGGGAAATACATCGATTGAACAGGACTTTCTCTCGATAGAGACTTACCTTTCGGATTTTTTTGGTTTCTGCATTTAGATTTGCACTTAGGGGAAGCACTTAGGTACACAGATCTGTGTATCTGCTATGCAAAGGGAGTGCAAAATATTCACAATGTAGTGTTTTGTGATTTGTTTTCCAGACTTTTGGATGAGTAGAGTATATTTGGGGAGAAAAAAAAACTGTCATAAAATTCTTCATACCCCTGTCTATATTGGAAGTAGCAATAACTTTGATTGCTGGCAATAAAATGTGATTCAGTATTTCTCTGTATTCTTAGAATTTAATACTGTTTTCTTGAACCAGACAACCATTTTGTGGCAAAGTAGAAAATATTTTAAAAAGTCATGCTTATTCAATATGAACATTCAATCTTTTTTTTGAGGCCTGCCAGTTAGCTGTTTGTCTTGAATAACTAAATGATAAAAGGCATACATTTGAGTGTACAGCATGTCTAAAACCTTTATTTTCCCCTCAAAGCTATATATATTTTTTATCCCAAGTGTCTTATACCATGATGGTATTGTTATCTAAAAGATTGCATTCACATTCAAACATCATACAATTTCTCATAGGATGACAATGCCAGCCTGGATATTAATGGAGATATGTATAATGAAATATTCTCATGTTCAGATTTGCAGCTTTCAGATATGAGCATCTGGCCCATATTCTACATATAAAATACAAATGCATTAATGCACGTTTTAAATGTACACAAAATAATGTGCAATTCTGATCTTCCAAATCAATGCTAGTAAATTTGATATAGTCTCTAACACAGACTTAGTGCTAAATGGCATGCTTATGTACATTAGGCATTTGACTTTAAAATACAAATTATGTAGTGACTTCAGAAGATGTGATGTATAAAATGGTTGAATTGCTTTCAGCACCATTTTCTCTAAGTACTGGGACTCGTTCATGCTTTGAATTTCATGTGGTTGGGGGGGATAGACGTCTCAGATCCTCTGAGGGTAGTGATTAAGAAATAGCCCTTTGTGTGCACTCTGGACATGGAATTCTTTCCCATTAGCTGAAATAAGCTTAGACCAGGCCTGGCAGTGGCCATCAAGATAAAAATGCCCTCCTTTACACAGGTGAGTAAAATTTAGAGTATTTAGAGAACTTGCTGGAATGCTGCCCAAACAAGGTAGAAGTACTTTTTATACTCCTCTAGAGCCTTTGGAGCTTTAAAATAAGTAATTGCATACAAAGAAAGTAGGGCAGCAGTTAGTGAAATATTTACCATTCAATTACGTGTGACTAGGCCAGAATTGATTTAGAAAGACATTAGTTACCTTTAAGGAAGGTGAATGGAAGACCGCCCTGCTACCCCTTATAGCAAGAAATGTTAACAAACAAAACAAAAACATAAACAACTTCTGAAAGTCTAAATTTCCCTCCAATTATTGAATCTAAAATTTCTTTACCTAGGTTTTTAAATTCACAGCCATTCTTTTTTTCTTTTCTTTTCTTTTTTTTTTCTTTTTAAATTCACAGCCTTTCTCAGCTGGCAGAGCCTTCATCTAGTTTCACCACCAGTCCCCTATTCACCCAAGGATAAGTGACTGAGCCTAGAGGGGTGAGATGCTTTACCAACAGTAACAACACTGCAAATTGGGAGCATTAGGCTGAAATCCATCAAGTTTCCTCGAATCGTCCACTGAATTTTCCAGTAACTGTGTTTTTATATTCTCCCAGAAATCTAGAACTTAATTTTAAAAATACAAAAAACGAAAAACAGCGGTGTCTGGGGCTGGAGAGATAGGTTGGATGTAGTGCGTTTGCCTTGCACGCAGAAGGACGGTGGTTCGAATCCTGACATCCCATATGGTCCCCCCCTGGCCTGCCAGAAGCGATTTCTGAGTACAGAGCCAGGAGTAACCCCTGAAAGCCACTGGGTGTGGCCCCCCCCCAAAATAAGCCAACAACAACAACAAAAAAAACAAAACAGAGGTATTGGGGCCGGAGCGGTGGCGCTAGCGGTAAGGCGTCTTCTGCCTTGCGCGCTAACCTAGGACGGATTGCGGTTTGATCCCCTGGAGTCCCATATGGTCCCCCAAGCCAGGAGCGATTTCTGAGCGCAGAGCCAGGAGTAACCCCTGAGGGTCACTGGGTGTGGCCCAAAATAAATAAGAAACAAAACAGCGGTGTCTATGAGCAGAAGGCTGCGTGCTTAGTGGAGATGTGTGGAAGACTGGATGATGGAGAAGAGAAGATGCACCGGGAGGACCCGGGGTACAGGCTGCAAAAGGGCCCCTTTGAGGATGAGCGCTTGGGCTCCACCTAATGGAAAACAGGCTCTTCACAACGAGGACCCGAACACCCGTCGCGCCCTGTAGTCCCGGGCACCTCCGGGCGCAGATCTCGATTCGGGTCTGCACTGCGCGCGCAGTCCTGGAGCACTTACGTGGCTGTCGCTCTCCTTCCAGAAGTAGAATGCCCCGATGGCCCCAAACAGCAGCAGCACCGCCCCCGAAATAAGCACCACGGCTCCGACCTTGAGCAGCCGCGTGGGGCTGGAGGGCTTCCCCGTCACCGTGGAGTAAGCCTGCGGGCCGGGAGCGCAGAGATTAGGATCAGGTCCCCGCGCAGCGCTCACTCTCCCCACTCACACCCACTGTGCGCCCTGGTCTCCTGCTCATGCACACCAGGCGGGGGTGAGGAGGTGCCACCCCACGCACGCATCTGGGCACCCACCTCTCAAGCCCCGGGCTCACCGATCGAACCCCCACTCCATGCCCCAGTTTGGGGGGATATAGGCATCCCAAGCTGCACTCACCGGGGGGCTGCAAAACTCGACATCATCAGGCCCCACCAGAGCGATGGGCACTTTGTCGGAGCTCTCGGTCAAGGTCATGGCAGCGGCTGCAGGAGAAGACCCGGGTGGACTCGGTGCGCGCCCTGGGCTTTGTCCCGCCGCGCCCCACGACGTGCAGACCTTTCAACGCGGCGCACACACACAAACACACACACATTCCCGGGCCAGCCCAGGCCAGCCCCGCCGTACCTCCCCGCCCAGGGCCTCACCTCTCTCCTGGCTTCCTTCTTTTCGTCCTTCCCAGAGCAGTCCTGGGAGCTCCCCCAACTAACTCTGCATTCCAAGTCGCCCCACTCCTCCCCCTGGGTCCGCAAGCCTAGGTGAACTTGGCAGTGTCTGGTGGGGATCTGTGAATTCTGCATGCGGAGTCCCGGACTCCAAGCAGCTTTGTCATGCCAGCCTCCCTTCTACCATCCTGGGATCTACCATCCTGGCTGAGGACTTTGCAGAGACCCCCGGTTTGAGGCCTGTTTTTTTTTTGCTGCGTGACTATACAGGCGTAACTAGTGGACAGTGTGTAAGGCGGGTGGGGTTGGGGTTATGAACCATGACAACTGAAGCTCTTGCTTGGGGTAACAGGGTCTGGCCTTGTGGAACTGTGTCTGGAATTGTCTCTAGTGTCTGCAGGAAAAGGAGGAAGAGGAGGGAGAGGTGGGGAGGGGAATAAAAGGGATGTGTGTGAGGGGAGACAGCCACAAGCCACTAAAGGGAGCAAAATTGGGGGTGGGAGGTGTTGGGAGACTTGAATAAGGCACGCAGGTGGGTTGACTGGCCAAGCAAATCAAAAGTTAATGAAGCCTGGAGCCCAATGAGGTGTGTGTCACCTCGAAATGGCAGATGGCATTTCCCGAAGTGAAAAATGCTTCGGGAAATGCCATTTAGTTTTATAAGGGGAGAGAGAGCTTTTCAACTTTGGAAAAGCATCTGCCAGCCCCCTTGCTGGGATGTAGGCTTCATTCTTTCATACTGGGTTCTGTATGTATGTGTGTGTGTGTGTGTGTGTGTGTGTGTGTGTGTGTGTGTGTGTGTGTGTATTCGGTTCCCCCCACTGAAGTTGTGTGTGTGTGTGTGTGTAATGAAGAATGCCTACAAGCAGGCAGTGAGAGGCTGAGAAAGACCGAAATTCTAGCAGGGCTCTAATATATATTGCTTTGAAATAATTTTATTTTTTCTAATTTTGTTACTTCGTCATAGCACCTTGGCAATGTTGAGACAAAAAAATACATGAATGTACTCATTTAAACATGTACGAGCATGTTAATATATATATATATTTAATTTTGATTTTTTGAGGCCATATTCTGCAGTGCTCAGGGCTTATTCCTGGCTCTGTGCTCAGGGATCAAGGATCACGCCTGGTGGGGCTCAAGGAACCCAGTGGGGTGCTGCAGATTGAATCTGGATTTTGCTGGATGCAAGGCAATCACCCTACCCATTGTACCGTCTGAGCCCTCACTAGAGAGGTTTTTTAATGCTTGGCTTTTGGCCTATACTCTATGGAGCTCAGAGTTTACTCCTGGATCGGCATTCAGGGATCCCTCCTGGTTGGGCTTGGGAAGCATCTGGGATTTGGTGGGAATGAATACATGTTGACAGCGTGCAAAGCAAATGCTTTACCTATTGCAGTATCTGTCAACCTACATGCAGAAAAATTTTTATGTGACATGGTATAGAAGCATGTCTATAGGTATACACAGCAAACATTTACTGATAACAAACTACAAAGAAATTAATTTGAGAACAAATGTTAAAATATTTTAAACTCCCACAGTTTGTGGCCCATCAAGGTTCTATGGACCAGCATCCAGGGGTGGGAGGAGAAGAGGATTTAGACCTGTAAGGACTGGGAGAGAGGGAAGAAACTGAAAGAGATGGGGAAGCAGAGAGGGACAATTTTGACATTATAGATATGGTCACACTGATTTGCAATATGTTAGGTTTGTTTGTAGATTGAGAAGGAGAGTTGGGGCAATTGAGGGGAGTGCTGGGCTTGTTTTGGCTTTGGAGGAGGTGATGTTGCTGGGAACCTGCTTTCAAGGATCCCAGCAAGGACCAGCCCAGGGCACTTTGGTACCCCCTTGCCCTAGGACACCTATGAGAGAGTTTCAGGAGGAAGAGGAAAGTCACATACTGGTGCAGTGGGACAGCTCACTGCTAGACCCTGGCTAGTATGCATACAGCCAGGAGTTGGATCAGGGATACCCCTGATGATGAGAGTGATTTTATTGTTTTGAAGTCTTCCAGAACCACTATAAAGTATGCCATTTCCTGTGAGCACTGTAACCCAGCTGTGAGTGAAACCACAACTAAATAAAAAATGTGAGCACCACAGCTAAAGTGTATGAGTCGGCAGCAAAAGTTCAGTGCTAGAAACCCAGACCCTGGAGATTAAGATAACTACAACAACAACAACAACAATAAAAGGAGCAGACTGGGATTCAGTAGGAGAGCGGATGTTTGAGATATGTGAATCCCTGGGTTCAACCTTCTAGTACTGCAAGAAAGGAAAAAAAAAAAACAAAACAAAACAAAAACAAAACAGTGGGATGGAGAGATAGCACAGAGGTAGGGCATTTCCCTTGCACATTGCTGACCTGGGAAGAACCCAGGTTCAATTCCTGGCATCTCATATAGTCCCCTGAGCCTGCCAGGAGTGATTTCTGAGTGCAGAGCCAAAAGTAACCCCCTGAGCACTACTGTGTGTGGTCCAAAAGCCAAAAGCCAACACTCCCCAAAAAACTCCCAAAACAAAAACCAGCAAAACAGTTACCAACAAAGATGATAAAAACATTTACACAGACAAGTAAGATATGGACCAAAATAAAAATAATTTAAAACAATAATAATAATAATATTGTTATTATGCCCCAAATCAATAATAAAAAATAAAATATAATTTATTTTTGGTTTATTAGGTCATTCCAAGTGGTGCTGAGAGAGCTACTTAATACCAGCTAGATGTTTTGGGGAACAATACTGTACCAAGGATTGAGCCTGGTACTCTTGCATTCAAGCCTGCACTCCAGCCCTTTGTGCCATCTTCCTGGCTTGCTTTTAAAGAGAAAGTGATTGCCTTTCATGCACCAGACCAGAGTTTAATCCTTATCACTCCATAGGGACCCTCAAGCCTAACCAGGTAATCATAGAACCAGGAGTAAGCCTAGATAGTGGCAGGTGCAGAACTCAAAACACAGTTTAACGGGCCCGGAGAGATAGCACAGCGGCGTTTGCCTTGCAAGCAGCCGATCCAGGACCAAAGGTGGTTGGTTCGAATCCCGGTGTCCCATATGGTCCCCTGTGCCTGTCAGGAGCTATTTCTGAGCAGACAGCCAGGAGTAACCCCTGAGCACTGCCGGGTGTGACCCAAAAACCAAAAACCAAAAACAAACAAACAAAAAAAACACAGTTTAACAAAAACTCACACTCCTTACATGTGTGAGGGCTTTGGTTTCATCCCTGGCCTATTTACTGACAAAACTATTGATGCATTATTGCTTTACAGCATTATATAGATTTTAGATATTCTGTGTTATAACTCATCTCTCTATATGTACATTAAACTGATTTTTCCAAAGTTTTTTTCCTGAAGTTCTAGGAACGGAATTAATGACTTCATATGCTAGACACTGAATCCTAACACTTACAAAATAATTCTTTTCTGAAGTCTATGCACTCATTATTACCATCTTTGACTCCATTGCCTTTGGTCAGGAGCTTCTCTTCCAAACCTCCCCTTCTGCTTTCCTTAACGATTTCTGTCACTCCTTTGAAGCTTTTCCTTCCATCACTTTCCTCCCAGACCTCTGTAACTTCAAAATCCACACTGATTCTGATACTGTGACCTCAATATCCTTAACTCCTAAAAGGTCAATTTAAATCCCCTCCATAATAAGTTCACTCTAGAACATAGTTCTACAAAGACCCAATCTATCTCTGTGACCTTAAATTTGATTTATTGTTTCTCTAAGTAAAACCTCTGGTAGTTTTTTCCCTTTCCTATGTCCCATCCACCTCACCCCAGACTGATCCTTCCATAGACTCCAAATCCTTTCTCATTTCATTTCATTCTCTATTCTCAGTTTTCTCTTTTGTTGAATGCCAAACTTTTTATCATCTCATGTCATCTTCTGCCCCGCAGGATGTTCTGCTACTTTACCAACATATTTTTTGCAATCCCATTCCCACCTGGAAAATACAGTTTTCTTTCCATTTAAATGTCACTTCCTTGGTGCCAGAGAGAGCACAGGGTTTAAATCATTTAACTTGCCTGCAGCCCAACTCTGGTTAGATCTGCAGAACCACAATGTCCCCCAAGCACAGAGCTAAGAGTGACCTAGACACCCCAAAAAACTTAAATTAATTAAATGTCACTTTGTTGGGTGCTTCCCCCTTCCCTGTGCAGTGTAGACGGAGTGCTACATTATCTCAGGTAGTTTGCACTTTTTCCTCAGACTGTTTATCAAACTCAGTGACACCATTATTTTGTGATTATCTGCTCAAAGACCATCTTCCCTATCCCTCCAAAGGCAATTCAAGAGCAGACACCATGGCTCATTCGCCCACAGCTTGGAACAGTGCCTGGCTCAAGATCACAGTACTGAGCAAATAAAACATGGTCTTAAAGTGGATTCTAAGCCCTAGGGAGTCTGACTTTGATTTGGGTCCTCTAGGAGAATGGGTGTGAGAAGACAGGCAAAGGAAGGCACTGGGATCCCCAAATCCATGAGTTTTGCTCCTTGTTGCTGCATTGGTGACTTTTAATCACTCTTAACCATCCTCATGTAACCATATGGTGGTGATGGTGGTGGGGTGTTATGGCATTCCATTACATCTATCTGAGCTCAGGGATTACTCCTGGTAGAACTTGGGGAACCATATGTGGTGCCAGGGATTGAACAAAGTTTAATCTCACATAAGGCAAGTGCCTTATCCCTGTACTATCTCAATGATTATACTATTTTTAAATTGTTGGGAAGACTGGGTAGGACACATTTGTAGGAGACTGGGATGATAGAATGCATTGATCTTGTCCACTTCTTGTTCCCAGTTCTGCTCCCCACATCCGCTGCTCTCTCTCAACTTTTTGAAGCATGTGGACTGCTTATTGTGCATGAATGAGTCTGTGTGTTTCTCTTCTCTCTTTCTCTCACTCACACACACATATAATCACATACTACTTTCCATCTTCCCCAATGTCCCCCCAAAGACTCCTATCATAGCTGTCTTCTCCAGTTCCACTCTCCTTCTCAATGGGAACCCTCCTTGCTTCAGATCACTGCTTTCTTTTCCATTATCTTTCCTACTTACCCTTTAACTCTCAAATACATTTTCATTCCAGGAGTTTTCAGGCACTTCTTTTAATTGGGACCATCCCAGTGGAACCTTGGGACCATGGCCAGTCGTGGTCTCGTTCATTTAGTGATATGAACATGGCCATGCAGTGCTGCCATAGCATACAGTGCTAAGAACGTACTCTATGGGGCCGGATTGATGGCACAGGGATAGGGAATTTTTCTTGCAAGCAGCAGACCCAGGATAGACCTGGGTTCGTGGGTTCAATCCCTGGCATCCTATAGGGTCCCCTGAATCCTGCCAGGGGAGATTTCTTTTTTTCCTTTTTCTTTTTTCTTTCTTTCTTTTTTTTTTTTTTTTTTTTTTTGGGAAGGGGGTCACACCTGGCAGCGCTCAGGGGCTACTCCTGGCTCTATGCTCAGAAAGGCTCGGGGGACCAGATGGGACACTGGGATTCGAACTACCGTCCTTCTGATAGCAAGGCAAGTGCCTTACCACTGTGCTATCTCTCAGACCCCACCAGGAGTGATTTCTGAGCACAAAGCCAGGAGTAGACACTGAGCACCAGGGTATAGCCCAAAAACAAACAAACAAACAAAAAAGAATATACACTAACACCTGAGTTATCTCCTTGGCCCTGATTTATTCTTCAATTCCTCTGACCTACTGGCCTAACACCTTTTCTTGAAATTATTTTACTTCTTTTGAGCTGTCATTTCCTCCCCACTTGCTCACTATTACTGTTTTTGTTAACTTTGTTTTATTTTTAATAGTTAATATGTATTCACAATAGAGAATTGAAAATATTTTAAAAGTACATCAGGAGGCTTCTTCCTCCCATTGGTGTGCCCAGGCTCCACCAGTTTCCTCAGAGAAAAAACACTGCCAGCCTTTTAGATGCCTTTTCAGGAGGTTTTGTGTATTTTCTTCTTCGTACTTTTCATACAAGTGGAGACATCAATGCATATTTCTGGCTTTTGGATTTTTTTATTTAAAATGTCTGAGTGTGGGCTGGAGTGATATATCAATACAGTGAACACATGCAAAGCATATTATATAGGTTTGATTCTCAGTACTATTCCTCTGAGCACTGCCAGAGTAGTTTTTGAGTACTGCTGTGTGTGGCTTTGCAACAAAAAAGGGAATGTAAGTAGGGCTGAAGCAATAGTATAGTTGGTATTGTTCTTCCCTTGCAAGTAGGCAACCTAGGTTTGATTCCTGGTACCACATACAGTTCCCCAAACTTTGCAAGAGCCATCCTTCAGTACAGAGTCAAGAGTAAACCCTGAGCAGCATCAGATATGGCCCCAAATTTTTGAGTTTTCTGCATAAGTGTTTTCAAAACAGTTTCATACTTTTAAATAACTGTCAAGATCCTGTGAAGCCTGGAGCAGAAGGGACTCCATTTTGTCAATCTAAAGTTAAATTTACATTTAAGGCTAACATCTAAGGCTTCTATGCAAGGGCTAAGTTTCTATTCCCTGTTGCTATGTAAATATTTTAGGGGGTTATTATGTTACTGACCCTACCCTGATCGGTGATTGTGCCTTACCCTAGGGTGTGACCTGGCATTCTGCCCCCACCCTAGGGTGGTACCTGATTCTGCTTCCACCATTGGGTGGTATCTGATCCCACCATTGGGTGGTACCTGATTCTGGTGGATAAAAACAAGTATCTGTGGAAGACGAAGGGCTTTTTGGCTGGAACTGAGGCTGAGACTTTGGACTTCAGTCTTGTCCACCGAATAAAGCTAATATTTCCACAAGCCTGACTGTCTGCGAGCTATTTACCTGCCGTTTCACCTCAGAACCGTGGGCTGGACAGGGTGGCAGACACGTGCTCCGAGCTGGAGGGGAAAGACCTCATCCTCCATCCCTCCATCAGGCAGCCTCTTCAGGGGTTGACTTGCAACATTCCCAACAATAATGACACAAACTTTAAGGCTCTATAAACCACAATATACCACTCTAGATATACCACTCCATTTAGCTATGACTTCCTGCTCAAGACTTCCTGCTCCTAGCTCTATATAACCTGGCTTGAGACCCCAGGGCAGGGTCATCTCCTGTGGGATGTGGCCCTGATTGGTCAGTTAGTAGCTTGTTGGTTGCTTTGCTTTATTCAATTCTGCGGTTTTCTCCTTCAGACCTTAACAATCCCTCTGTGAAGATGGACCATAACTTCTGTACTGTGGACAATGAAAAACTTTCTTTAGTCCTTTAGTCTAACAAAATGTGCAATAAGTATCTTTTCATATAAAAGTTTTTCCCTTTTTATAAGCTCATGTATGAGAAAAACTGAGAAATAAAATTTCCTTTTGTACATCGAACTTAAATTGCTCTCTATAAAAGTTGCACCAATTCACCTTCTCCCAGGAATGATTTGGGAGAACTTCATTTCCTCTCATTCTCTCCCATAGGTTTTGTAAACAAGTGTTTTTATTTTTGCTGGTTTGATAGGTAATAAGGAATGGTTTCAATTTGCATTTACTTTATAAGTGTGTCAAGCAGTCTCCTGCTGAAGTTTTTCCTTCTATGGACTGTAGGTCCCTGTCCTTTGCTCACTTTTGTATTACATTATTGGTCTTTTAAAGATACCTCAGAACTCTCTACACAAGAAAACTCACTTCTCATCTGTGCTACTAGTCACAAATATATTTAGTTTCTCTCCAATCCTTTGCAATCTGTCTTTTGTGCCCAATAAAGCAAATGGAACTGCTGTCTTATGGTTCTCAGAGCCTCTTCATGTGACATCCAAGACCTCTCTATGCATGCACGCTTCTGTACATTCGACAATATGGCCCTTCCCCCTGGAAAGCACCCTTTTTTCCTGACCTTTCATTCTGAGTGGTGCTCAGAGCTTACTCCTGACTCTGCACTAAGGAATCACTCCTGGTGGGCTTGGGGGACCATATAAGATGCCAGGATTGAACCCATATTGCAAAGCAAGTGATCTATACACTGTATGTCTCTCTGTCTGTACAAAAACAATTTTTTAAAAATTTGGTTTTGAGGCTACATCTTATGATGCTCAGAGGCATCAGGGGCTACTCCTGGCAGAGCTCAGGGGAGTAGGTGAAGGCAGGCCTCCTGCATGCAAGTATATGCTCAGCCGATTGTGTGCTCTCCACTACTAACTTCCTTTAAAAAAAAAAAAGAAAAGGCAAAAAATTTATACGATCTGAAGAAAGGTCCAGCTCACGATATGAAGCTCACCACAAAGAATAGTGAGTGCAGTTAGAGAAATAACTACACTGAGAACTATCATAACAATGTGAATGAATGAGGGAAGTGGAAAGCCTGTCTTAGAGTACAAGTGGGGGTGGGGTGGGGAGGAGGGAAATTTGGGACATTGGTGGTAGGAATGTTGCACTGGTGAAGGGGGGTGTTCTTTACATGACTGAAACAACTACAATTATATCTGTAATCAAGGTGCTTAAATAAAGATATTAATATAAAAAAAAGAAAAGAAAGGCTTTTGTTTCAAGGCAGAAGTGAGACAAAGTTTGGGATAGACAGTGGGGATGCCCAAACAGCTCTAGCCTTGGAGAATAGTTTGTAGGGGGTCTTCCTCTTTTAGAAAATGGATGCTCGCTAGCTACAGTGGCTTGATTTTCTCACACACAACCGAGAGGAAACTTTCCTGGCATCACAAAAAAGCCTTTGGGATGGGGTAATGAGTATATATGGAGCCAGGGGTTGATCCCATGATGGTATGCTTCAAGGATGGAGAAACCCTGAATCTCTTAGGCCAGGGAATTCCCTTTCTTCCCCAATGCTTACTATGGCTATGCAAAAAAAAAAAAAAAAAAAAATGGCGGGAATGCCATTCCAGCACCCATACTTTTTCTTGTTTTGTTTTGATTTGTCAGTTTTTGACTTTATTTTCCTTCTCTTTTTTCTTCCACTTTTTTCTTTCTTTTTCACTCTTGTGGTTATTATTTAGAGATTTATTTTTATTTGCTGGGTCCATTTATTTTCTTTTTTCTTCCATTTTTCTTTTCTTTCTTTTTTTCTCTCTTCCCTCTTTTTTTGGTAGATATCACTACCAAAAAAACACCCCCCTTCACCAGTGCACCTTTTTTCTTATCCTTTTCATCTCCAATGACGGTGGAATGGATGCTCAATCTACAAGCTGTAAAGTGGAGACCAGTTGCATTAGCATTCTGGGGGGTAAAGGAGGGAAATATGGGATGCATACTGGGAACAGGGGCGGAGAAAGGACAGCACTGGTGGTGGGAATGCCCCTCATTCATTGTCACTATGTACCATAAATGATGCAGTGAAAGTTTTGTAATGCACTTTGGTCACAATAAAAAAAAAAAAAAAAAAAAAAAGAAAAGAAAATGGATGGCAGTGCAACACATAGCTTTCCTGATTAGTGTGGCTGATGGAGCTGCTCTTAGCCATTGTTTTCTGTCCCTGCCACTTTCTGCATGCTTTGGTATGTAGAAAAAGGCAACTTAAGGGCAAGAGATTAAAGACAACAGAAGGGGGTTTTGTGGTGTCACCAACACACAGAGGCAGCTATGCTTCTCTAGAATTTTCTGAAGGTGACAGTAATGTCAACAGCCTTGGGGAACAGAAAGGCCTGGCTGGAGGCTGTCACAGGCAATGAAGCCTTTCTTGCATAGTCCTTCTGCTCACCCACTGGCTCCTGGGTTCTATTTGCTTTTCCTTTCCACTTCCTGCTAGCCAGCCAGTTTGGAGTTGTCAAGGGCATACTTTTCTATCAGCTAGATAAAAAACATTGCATTGATGAAGGATGTATTCCCAAAAAAGGAAAAAATGTTGAGTGCCAATGTTAAATACTAGAGATTGGTTTATTTTCTGACTTTGGGGATAATCTTAGCAGGAATAGTTTTTTTTTTAGCTTAGCCAGTTTTGACTTTTTAAAATTTATGACCATCTACATAGACAGGCTAATTTTCAGTTTTTCTTTTTGCTTTCTTGGACCATACCAGCAGTGCTTTGGAACTTACTTTTGATTCTGAATTTAGGGACCACTCTTGGCAGTGCTTGAGGGATTCACTTGATGTCAGGGATTGAGCCTGATCTCTTCATGTACAAGGTATATACCCTCCAGCCCCTAAAATAATCTTTTAAAACTACTTGTCCATTAGGTGCTCCTTTTTTCCCCTCTTGTTTTGGGTTGTGTGACAGGCTCTGGCCCTATGTCCAGTGGTGCTCAGGGCTTACTCCTGGCTCTGTGCTCAGTGTTCACTCCTGGTGGTGCTCTGGGAAATTGTATGTGGTGCTGGGGATTGAACCTAAGTTGACCATGTGCAAGTCAAGTGCCTTACTCACTGTACTATCTTTCTAGCTCCATAGGATGCTCTTTGTTATGCTTTATTTGTTTGGGGGCCACATCTGGCAATGCTCAGGGTTTACTCCTGGCTCTATGCTCAGAAATTACTCCTGGCAGGCTTGGGGGAATCCTATAGAATGCCAGGGACCAAACGTCAGCCAGATGTGTGCAAAGCAATCACCCTACCCTCTGTGCTATCACTCCAGCCCCATAAGTACTCTTTTTTTCTTCCTCTGAATATGCCAGTTATACAAAAAGTATGAGGAGTAGAGCAAAAGAGAACATTGCTTTTATTTTTGGGATGTACAAGTGATGTTCAGGAGTTATTCCTGGTTCTGCACACAAGAATCATTCCTGGAAGGCTTGGGGCCCCAGATAATTTGTCAGGAATTAAACCCAGGTTGGTCATATGCCAGGCAAGTATCCTATGCACTATAATATCCAAAAGAGAACATTGTAGTGATAACTCATTCCATCCTTGAAGATGGATATTTCTTGGTTCATTGATGATTCTCTCTTTACCTTCCCCTCTTAAGAATAGAAATTCTACTGGTGAAGTTGTATGAGGTGAAGCTGGATCTCTAGGATGTCAGGAGAACTCTGTTCTCTGTCTGCTTCCCTACAGCCTTGTTTTCCTATCTTTCTGCACCATTTCAAGATTAACTTCTCAAATGCAATTCACATTTTTTTACCTCTGTGGAGAGCCCTGCAGTGACTCTCAGTAGTGTCAAGTAAGAGTAAAAGCCAAACTTATTCTCAGTAGAGTCTGGGTCAAACTCCTTCAAAACATATAGTAGGCTCTGGTTGTTTTCTCAACTTTGCCTATATTTTTGCTTTTTCTACCAGTCTGTCCAGTAAGCTTTGGCAGATCAGGACTATACTTTATTTCCTATCATCTAGAGAGATTATGCATAATTCATTAATAAATAAAGCATGCAATGGCCTTTGAAATAGCTTGCCCAAACTCAAGAAATCTTGAGACTAATGCTTGTTAAGAAGTAGTGTTTCGGGCCCGGAGAGATAGCACAGCGGTGTTTGCCTTGCAAGCAGCCGATCCAGGACCAAAGGTGGTTGGTTCAAATCCCCGTGTCCCATATGGTCCCCCGTGCCTGCCAGGAGCTATTTCTGAGCAGATAGCCAGGAGTAACCCCTGAGCACCGCCCGGTGTGACCCAAAAACAAAACAAAACAAAAAAAACAAAAAAAAAAACAAAAAAAAAACAAAACAAAAAAAAAACAAAAAGAAGTAGTGTTTCATGTACATCCATGTATAGGAAAATTTTATGACTTCATCTCTTCTGATGGCTGCATAATATTTCATTGTATTTATGCACCACAATTTCTTTAGCTATTCATCTGTTGAAGGGCATCTTGGTTGTTTCCAGAGTCTGGCTATTGAAAATAGTGCTGCAATGAATATAGGTATAAGGAAGGTATTTTTGAATTGTATCTATTATGCTGAATGAAATAAGTCAGAGGGAGAGAGATAGACAAATAGTCTCACTCATCTATGGGTTTTAAGAAAAATTAAAGACATTATTGTAATGATGCCCAGAGACAATAGAAATGAGGACTGGAAGGACAGGTTCACAAAGAGTAGTGAATACAGTTAGGGAAATAACAACACTAACAACTATCATGACAATCTTAATGAGTGAGAGAAGTAGAATGTCTGTCCTGAATACAGGTAGGTGTTGAGAAGGAGGGAGGGAGGCATTGGTGGTGGAATGTTGCACTGTTTATGACTGAAACCCAACTACAATCATGCTTGTAATTATGGTGCTTAAATAAAGATTATATATTAAAAAATTCAACTGGCAGGGGGAGGGTCGAGTTAGATCTAGGTGGACTTTTACATATTAAAGGGATAGATGAAAATGAAAGAGGAAGAAGGGGGAACACTTTTATTTTGAATATTACCTGGGTGTTCTCTAACAATTTCACCATTTTTTCTATTTATTTTATTTTTTTGGGTTTTTGGGCCACACCCGGCGATGCTCAGGGATTACTCCTGGCTGTCTGCTCAGAAATAGCTCCTGGCAGGCACGGGGGACCATATGGGACACCGGGATTCGAACCAACCACCTTTGGTCCTGGATCGGCTGCTTGCAAGGCAAACGCCGCTGTGCCATCTCTCCGGGCCCCAATTTCACCATTTTTGTTTAAACAAAATTAATTTGAGAAGGGCTTAAAAAAAAAGAGCTAGTAGTTCTTACTTTATGGTAGCTACTCAGTGACCAGCAGGGGATAGTACAGTAGTAAGGCACTACTTGCCTTGCATGCAGTGGATTCTGTTTTGGCCCTTGGAAGTGCACATAATCTCCTGAGCACCAGCAGGCATGATCCTTGAGCACAGAGCCAGGAGTAAGCTATGAATACACTGGGTTTGGTCCCCAAATCAGAACAACAGCAACAAAGCAAAACAAATAAACAAACAAAAAGCCATATACAGAAAAACCCAAAACAAAAAAACAAAAAACCCCAAACAACAACAACAACAACAACAAAAAGTATCCAATTTTGAATCGATGGTTTGAGAGGAGTGCTAGTACTGAGATCGAATCAGCATTGATCTCATGAAAGGTAAGTACCTTAACCCCCGTACTATCTCTCAAGCTACTAAGTTCCTAAGATCACTTATAAAACAGCAAGCTCTGGTTTACTCAGGATTATCCTGTACTTCTCTGAACCCTTCCAACCTTTAGTATGAAGTGTTGAATACTGTACGTCATTGGTAAATGTTTATTGAATGGCTAAATAGGAACTATGTTAGTCATCTCCTTTGGGTCACATATGATTGCTCAGGGGAATAGAGACACAATACTCAAGAACTTCTAGA
Organism: Suncus etruscus; assembly: GCF_024139225.1. Lineage (NCBI taxonomy): Eukaryota > Metazoa > Chordata > Mammalia > Eulipotyphla > Soricidae > Suncus > Suncus etruscus. The sequence goes on from NC_064855.1 coordinate 71,087,858, forward strand.
CACTGTACAGGGCAATTACCACCTGCACCCATTCACTGGGATTTACCCCTTGTTCCCCTCAGGAATTGCTTATCCAATTAACAGACAATTCAAATGGCTCTAACTTTCATTTACCTTGCCTTATGACTAAGGTGAGTGGGTCAACCTAATGATTTTCTCTATCTTTTTTTTTTTTTATAAGCTAATAATTTTCAGGTGCCATTTTCCTGGATCTTTGTGGTTTTCTTCATCCGAATTCAGATACTTTCTGCCTGTTGAACGTGGGAAATTCCTTCGGAGAACAGGATTATGGAAATAGATAGGGACAAACCAATTGAATTCTCTGCTGAAAGAAATAAAACTGAGCATGGGAAAGAAATGAAGATGGGGCATTCTGAAGGGTCATTAGGTCTGCCTCCTCTTTATCATTGCTGAATGGCTATTGCGCACCAACCCACAATGGGAGAAGTAAGTGGATAGGATCTCTGCACAGCAAGTTAATCCATATGCAAACACAGTGACCCCAATCGCTTTGCAATAGAGAGCCACATGGCCTGTGCCCTTAAAATACATCATTTGGGCAGCTGCCAGAGGGCTGATTTATCCCAGCTGGCCCAAAACAGCCCTGAGATCATCAGCGCTTTTGTTAATTGGGAGAGAGGGGCAGAAGAATCAAGATATTCCTGGGCACCAAGCATTCATTAGCCACCTGGCCTCCCTAAATTATGATCCTGCCATGATTTTCCCAGTGCTTCGGATGAAATTTTAATGTTTGGAATGTATTAATAACTCGGAACATGTCATTTCCTAAATAAGCAATGCCCTTATGGACTCATTGGGGAAGAGAGCCCAGAGAATGGTTAAATAGCACCGAGCTTGGCATCCCTGCAAAATGAGCAGTGTGGGGGTGACCCTGAAGTTCCATGCACAGCAGCAAATACAAACAGAAGTGATGTATGACTCGACCTCTGGGTTAATGCCCCTGATTTCTATTCATCTGTTCCACCCATACAGTGTCTTAAGCCTCAGGAAAAACAGTGAAACAGAGGATTATTCCACAGCAACTTACTATGCACAGCCACTGTGCCATGTAGATGATATATACCATGCATGCAGCAGAGCAATCCACAGGGTATTATCTCTCCTATGGCAGATAATATGCCTCACGAGGGCAGGGACTTCTCCCTAGAACATAGAACAGTACCTGGTACATGGTGACTTTCAATAAAACATTTGGTGAATGAATGAATCATCAGTTTAGTTGAGGTACCCTAAGCTGTGCAGCTCTGGAAAGTGATAAAGCCAGGATTCATACCCTCATTTCCGGTCCTTTGGCACCTTCTTGATCTTGAGTTCAGAGGCTCCAGCCACTTCCCAATTAGATCTTTTCCTATATAAACCTAGTTCCCACTGCTGTTACAGACCAGATGTTGTGATGCCCACAATTCTTTCTTGTTTGTTTTTGAGGCAGGCCTACTGTTGCTGAGGGCTTACTTCTGGCTTTGTGCTCAGGGATTCCTTCTGGCAGGCTTGAAGGATCATATGGGATGCCAGGGATTTAACCCCAGGTTGGCCACACTTAAGGCAAACTCCTTACCTCTGTACTATTACTCTGCCCCCTCCCCTGATTCTTATGTTGAACCCCTGTACCCGACATAAAAGTGTTTGAAGGTGGGGCAATTGGGAAGAAATAAGTTATGAAATAACTTATGAAGAAATGAAGTTATGAGGGTGAACCCCATGTTGATGTCACTGTCTTTATAAGAAGAAAAGACATCAGTGCTCTTTTTTTTTCCACATGCTGAGGACACAGCAAGGAGGTGATTGTCTATGTGGGAGTAAGAGGATCCTTAGTAGGAACAAGAATTTCCAGCACTGGGGCCAGAGCAGTGGTATAGCAGTAGGGCTTTTGCCTTGCAAGTGGCTGACTTAGGACTGATTGCGTTTTGATCCCCCAGCTTCCAATATGGTCCTCCAAACCAGAAGCGATTTTTGAGTGCATAGCCAGGAATAACCCCTGAGCATCACCAGGTGTGGCCCCAAACCAAATAAATAAATAAATAAATAAAGCATTTATTCTAAATTAAAAAAATTCTAGCATTTAGGTCTTTTTTTAGGGGGTGGGGTTCATACTCTGGGGTTCATACTCTGTGATGCTTGGGAGTTTCTCCCAGAGAACCAAGCATGCATGGGATTGAATCTACAGTTCTTAATGCAAAGTATATGATCCATCCTTTTTTTATTGTTTTGGGTAACCTTGTGGTGCTCAGGGGTTACTTCTGACTCTGTGCTCAGATATTGCTCCTGGCAGGCACAGGGGGTCATATGGGATGCTGGGTTTTGAACCACCATTCGCCCTGAACCAGCTGCATGCAAGGCAAACTCCCTATCTCTGTGCTATCACTCTGGCCCCCAAATCAGATTTTTCAATCATTCAAAGGACAGAGTTAGTTACTGTTCACACTTGAATCTGGAGCAGCATCATTTTAAAATTTATTTTGGGTCATACTTAATGATACTCAGTGCTTACTCCAGGCTCAGGGATCCATATAGGATGTTGGGGATCAAACACAGGTTGGCTGAGTGTGAGGCAATACCCTACCTACGTTATTATTGCTCCAGCCTTGTAGAGATATCATTTTGCTGAAAGTCTTCAAAGGACTTTGAAGCAAGGCAATAGCAAGGGCAATAGTCTGATGCAAACACCTGGTTGAATTATGAGTCCTGACCATTCAAGTCTCAGCACCTGTGTTGGCCCCTTATGATCCACCTGCTCTATCTGCCATTGATGCTTCCTCCCTTGTGATCCTGCCTGAAATCCTGCAGGTCTCTTCCAGTGGGTTTCAGGTAACATACACCTTGCCTGATTGCCTCTCATATGTGCAAAGGGAATTCCTGGTCAGGGAATCTGAAGCCCCAAACTCCTGCTTAAAATGCTGCATCTGGACAAGGCTCTTGAATTACATTGTGAACCACCTGGATTGTCTTTCTGGCACCTCAAAAGGTCCCCTGAGCATAGAGCCAACAGGAAAATAAGCCCTGAAAATAGTTGGTTGTGCCCCCCATCTCACACACACACACACACACACACACACACACGCACACACGCACACACACACACACACGCATGCACACACGCGCGCACACACACACACACACACACACACACACTTCCTGTGCTTGAAAAGTTACAGGAGGCAAATATCACAGACTTAAAGTTAATAAAAATAAGAACATTTTTTAGTCAGGGTGGGGAGGTGTTGACATTTTCCTTCTTTTATTTTTATTTTTACTTTCTCTAGAAAGTAAGCTCACTGGCAGCAGGATTTTTTTTTTATGACACAAAGCTGTTAGATACCTCATAATGAAGTAGTATGGGAAAGAACATCACTCGATGTGAATTCTCTGAAAGATTTGGTTCTTAATTGTTCTTCTCTTTCAGGAGTTACTGATAACTAAATACCAATATAAGATGTTACATCTTTTATTATTACTATTATTCAAATATAACTTATCTATAAACTATATAAAGACTTAAATCTTCATATTTTTTCTTTGAGAGAATATTGGTACACATCATTGTATATATCTCAGGGGTGTCTTTTCACATCTTTTTTTTTGGGGGGGGTCACACCCAGCAGTGCTCAGGGGTTACTCCTAGCTCCATGCTCAGAAATTGCTCTTGGCAGGCACGAAGAACCATATGGGATGCCGGGATTTGAACCAATGACCTTCTGCATGAAAGGCAAATGGCTTACTTCCATGCTATCTCTCCGGCCCCTTTTCACATCTTTTTTAAAGTAAGTTATCATTCCATAGTCCCACTAAGGCGCCAACCTTCCCATTGATTGGATTCCCATCCTCCCTCCCTTTTTGCCATATGCATACTACTCCTTAGACAACTCCTGGTCTGTGATCCAAATCCAGAGGTTGGTTTTGTTTGTTCTTTGGCTTTGTGTCTTTTGCTGTTGTTGTTTTGGGCCACACCCTAAAGTACCCAGGAGTTCTTTTGGCTCTGTGCTCAGAAATTACTCCTGACAACCAAAAAAAAAAAAAAGAAGAAGAAGAAGAAGAAGAAGAAGAAGAAGAAGAAGAAGAAGAAGAAGAAGAAGAAGAAGAAATTACTCCTGGCAGTGCAAGGCAAACGTCCTACCCACTGTGCTATTGCTCTGCTTCAACTATGTGTCTTAATTGTCCTCATGTAATGAGACAGGGACCTTGAATATTTGCTATGCCATATTCTTCTTCTTTTTTTACAGTGCCTGGGAGAGATTCAAGGCTCCACACATGCAAAGCAAGTGCTCTTCTGTTGAGCCACATCACCGGCCCTATGTCACCAAATTTGAAGCTGACTTTATGTTTTTTTTAAAAGAATATTTCAAGTACACTAAGTATTCACTCCAAGGAAATAATCCTAAAGAAGAAAAAATCAATAAAAAGAAAGATGATCATTGTGGAGTCACTTACGGGAAAGAAAAACTAGAAACAACTTATGAGAGAGTAGTTAACTAAATTACGCTGTGTCAATTTGATGGACTCATACAGTCACTAAAAATTATAATTATGCAGACTGTGTAGCAACATAAATGCTTATGATATAATGTTAAGCATGCAAAGCGGAATAGCAAATTACACGTATACTTGATTACAACTCTAAAAAAATCATGTTTACATGTGGGTAAGGACTAGCAGGAAGTAAGAAGAATGAAAACAGATGATTAGTTTGGCTCATATGATTGCAAGGCATTGCTCTTCATCTTGAATTGTGTGTTATATTTTTCATGTTGTTTGTGCATTTTCAAAAGGATGCTGTTCAACCCTTATGGGGACCACTTTCAAGATTGTTGGTCCCAGGAAGGCTTATCAACAGCAACAAGGACTGCAGTTCCTGATTATTCTTGGCTGCTGGGGCTCTCCTGGGTGCTTGTACTACAGGTGGGAATACTCCTGCTCCAACCCTAGGCCTGCAGTTTGCACAATTGTTCCAAATAGTATGTTGCTGCAGAAACCCAACGGCTGTATGGATATTTATGTGTAAATGAATCCTGTTCACAGACAATCACCTTATTTTTCTTTTCTGTTAAATACAACTCAAGGGGGATGGAAAGATAATGGAGTGGGTAGAGTGTTTGCTTTGTATGGTCACTGACTGGGGGTTTGATTCCCAGCACCCTAGATGATCCCCTGAGCACACCAAGAGTGAAAACAGCCAGGAGTAAGGCCTGAGCACAGCAGGATGCCACAAAACAAAACAAATGAAAACTCAAGCACAGGCTGGAAAACTGCTTATCTGGACAGTTGCAGAGGAGTTGCTGTCTGGTGGTGGTGGTGTAAGTTTGAGCAAGAAAGTCTTTTCTTTTAGGGGAGGACACACCTAGCAGTGCTCAAATCTTATCCCTGCTTGTACTCAAGGATAGTTTGGTGCTCAGGGGACCATATATGGTGCTGGGGATTGACTAGCAAAGGCTGGCCAAAAATTGCAAACCAAGTGATCCACTCACTATGTTCTCTCTGATCCATGAACTTGATCCTGAAGACCTCTTCAGTCTGAGTTTCACTCATAATTCGGGTCTATTTATACAAACACGGTTGAGAGTTAAGTTGTGCACAAACTTTCCTTCTCCAAGCAGGTGTGACACAGTACAGATTGGTAAGCATACTGACTGCCAGAGGAAGGCTTGTTCCTGAGGAAGCCTTACAGTCAAATCCCAGCCCTCTCACTGACACCTTTAGTCATTGTAAACAAGTATTTAAAGGCTACTCCTGATTCCCTGCTTAGAGGAGTTTGGAGGACTCTGTGGTGCCTGACATCAAATGAAGGTTATAGTAGCCTGCAAATCAAGTATACCTAACCCCTCTACTACTTCTCCAGTTTTATTTTTGATCTCCCTGCACCTCAGTGCAGTCATCTGTAAAACGGGGCTATCAACACTAACTGATGTGGGTTGAAAGCATGTAGTAAGGGGTTGAATTAAATTGGAATGAGACCGGGAGACAAACTGGAAGCCCACAGTAGCAACACACTGAAGTGAGCTGGGGGTCTGAGGGACTCAAAGGAAGCTGTGAAAAAGATAGCATTTTTAACTAGGGATTTAAAGGAGCATATCAAGTGCAGGAGAAACAGAAAACTGTTGCTAACATATGTTGCAACATAAAGAAAATATGGGAGTTACTGCCAACTTACAGATGGCAAAAATACGGTTTCTCCTGGGAGCAGCTGCTGCAAAAACAAACGTGAGCAATCAAGAGGTTCCTAGCTTTTAATTTAATTGCAAAAATAAATCAAATGCATCACCTGAGAAATTCCATAGGCACCTGCTTTACTGCCTCTATGTCATCACCCGCTCTGTGACAACTAGATCAGCCTTGCAGGCTGCATTTCAAAAGAAAGCTTCCCTAATAAGGAGGCTGCTTAGATTTATGCCAGACTTCTGTATCAGGTGAACACTTTTCTGTTGTAAATCCCCAAACATTCCCTTGGGACCAAGATTTCTAGTGACATTGCTATTCAGTATTAATTCAAAGACTCTCTTCAGAGTTACACAAGAATTAGATCAACCAAAACAGGAGAACTTTCACATTTGCAACCCAATATTAAGTTTTCCCTGTTTTCCTTGCCTATGCCTTCCCTTTGTTTAGGAAAGTAAAAACATTGAAAGAAAGACGTAATGTTTTCATTTTGCATGCGATTGGAAAAGCATTGTGATTTTTCAAAAGTGTACCCAGAAACACACAAGAAATTTTTAACATGTTGGGAATGTGAAAACCAACTCAAGAAGATCACGTCGTGTGTAAAGAGAAACTATGGTCTGCGGCATTTTCAGAATCAACACAAAACCCACTGGGCATTTGTGGCATCTGAAGATTGGTTTTAGGAAACTTACTGAGCCAAGTTTTGTGCAGCAGCCAGCTCTGGATAAGCAGTCGGACAGAAGCACTATTCATAACACTGGGGAATTTGTGTGGAAACAGCCTACAGATTTTCTGACAACCTTGTCTTTCATTCAGATGAATGAAGCGCTATTGTTTGGTCATGAAGAACTTTAATAAAAAAAGGTGTCACCAATGCTGTTTCTCATTGGGTGCAAGTGTGTGGAGATGACAGTTTTAAAATTTTGCTTGAGAAATGAAATAATATTAGACACGGAAATCAATGCCAAAATAAGGTTAACGTTGAATGAGAAAACAAAAATAGCAACAGATCGCCAAGTTCAGACTAATAACTTTGGACTTTGCTAGAAGATACACTCATTAAAAAGTTTTTCCCCCCCTTGGGGAATCCCACCTGACAGAGTGTAGAGGTCTAGGGTCACTCCTGGAGGTGCTTAGGGGACTGTGCAGTGTTGGAGATTAAACCTGGGGCACCATGTGAACATAGCATGTGTACCTTTGAGTCGTTGCCTCAGTCTCAGAGCATCACTTTTATTTTTGTGGTTGGACTCTGGTGCAGGATCCTGTGTTTGGGATATTTAGAGTAAAATGGATATTTTACCAACCACTCCTTGAATATCATATTTGATGCTACTTTAGTGATTACTGTATTGCATTTTAGTATGTTAGCCTGATTCAGGGCTCAGATATGCATAAGTCTTTCTTGCATGGCAATAAATATTGACTTATTATGTGAACATGTTAAGATTTCTAAAGTCTCTAAGGAATACTCTTTTAGGGACTCCCAAGTGGTACCCAAGAGAATTTGGGGGCTACTTCAGGTGATACTTGAATAGCTCAGCTGTGATTCAGAACTAGGCTCCAAGGATGTTGTGCTGCTCAGTCCCTGTGTGTGATATCTGTGATCACCAGGGCCACCCAAGCGATGCTGTGATTTCTAGGGCCACATTGTAATGCTCAAGGGGTTCTTAGGAACCTCCAGGGCTACATCTGGGGATGCTTGGGAGTCCATGTGGGTATGAGGATAGAACTAAGGGTGTACTATCTCCCTGCACCCTCAAAGGCACCTTCTTTTGGGGAAGGGTTGGATCACACCCAGTAATGCTCAGGATTTACTCCTGAACCATCAGAAATCACTCAGAAAGTGCTAATAGGACCATCCAGGATTCTGGGGATCGAATCCAGGTCAGTTGCATGCAGGCAAGTGCCTTACCCACTTTACTATCTCTGATGACCCATCTAAGGGATGGTCTTAATCCAATTTAAGTTGACTGTTGGGTCAAAAGTTGTTCTAGAGCCCACCCTTTGCAAGGATCAATATTCTAAGTTCCTGGATTAACAAGTCTGTTAAGGAGAGTCCATTTGCTTCATGGACCAATGGTATATAAAGAACAATGGTCAGTAAAACTGCACTCTAATTCAAGTCAAAAGAGGGTGAGGTTTGAAATCTGGTACATAAGATGTAACATCTTTTCATCTCTTAGAGTCTCATGTTACTTCTTAGAAATTAGTCTCCTGTAGCCAGCATTAGTTTTATGGGCTTATTATGAGATTCCATAGGTGATGATGTCTACAAAAGTGTTTGTGTCATGTAACCCGAGATACTAATTTACTTATTATTTTTACTCACAGTGAGATCTTGGACTCATCTCTTAACCCAAAACATTTCCTTCTTTGTAACGTGAAGAGAGTTTATTCCATTTAACTCTAAAGGAATTCATATGAAAAAACTGGGTAAATTATAAAATAATATCTTAGAAATTTAATAATTTTTTAAAAAGAAATTTATTTTGGGTAATGGTTTACAGGTGCTCAGAGCTTACTGGGTCTGTGCTCAGAGATTACTCCTGGTGGTGCTCAGGGGATCATATGTGATGCTGGGGTCAGCTGAATGCAAGGAAAGTGTACTAACTCTCCAGCCCCAGAAATTTAATGATCTTAATTAACTTAAAGTGTCCAAGTAAAATGCCTGCAAGTACAGTCACATTTATTAGTTTTCCACCTTTAATTCCCTTTGTTGTTTCTATGATGGCATGGTATTGCACACTTATTTACATGCCCTAAAGATGGTACACTCTGTTGTGGAACCAGAATCCCAAATAGCAGAGGCAGCTGGATTGCAATTATGCATCTGAGACTACTGCATTGGACATTGGACAGTGAGAGGGATCAAACCCAGGTTTCACTGGCCTCAGGCTTTTGAGTGACTGTCTCTGGGCATCATCTTCTCCCCCAGTGCCACTCTTCCCTCACTCAAGTATCCATTTTGAGGTGAGTTAATGATTTCTATACTTTGCTCAGTGTTGCCATTTATTTACAGGTAATTTACAAGATTGGAATAATTCTCTAAGTACTAATATTAAAGGCAAAATCATGAATTGGTGGCGTCAGAAAACAATGTTCTCCATATCTACCTTGGAGAGGGCCCTGTGTTCAGGGATTATGGCTGGCTCTGTGCTCAGGAATTACTCCTGGTGGGGCTCATATGGGATGCTGGAGATTGAACACAGGTCAGCTGCATGCAAGGCAAGCATTCATTGTACTATTGCGTTGGTCCCAAACTGGTCTGATTTTAAATATGAATAAATGAATTGAAGAGAAAGACTCTTTATCTGAGCTGAAAGAGCCACCTTCTCTTTGAAATCTCTGTAGACCAATTTCTCGTTATGCAAGCCTCTTATTCAGACCTTCTGCAACCTTGTCTCATGCTGAAACTGTCTTTTTGAGGTCAGAGGACCTGGTGGACAGCCTTTGGTCAGGTCAGGGGGGGGGTGTCATTTTTTAATGTGACTCAATTCACCTGATGAACTAAAGAGAGTTCCCTTTGCCCAGGGCTCCATTATTCATTCATACAATGAATTTCTGGTGGATAGGTTGCCTTCTACTAGGGTCATCAGAGCTGAATCACTTTGCAAGAGCTGTAAGCGGCTGCTGGGCATTGCAGATAATAGTTTCAAACATGAATGAAGCAAATGGATTCACCAGCAACACCCATATTTCACATGGGGATTGCTCTCAAAATGTTTATATTGAAAGAAATATTTTCTTTAGCCCTAACTGAAAACTCAGATCAGAAAAAATATAAAGTAACAACAACAACAACAATCAAAATTCATAGAGAAGTTTAAGAAAAGGCATAATCAGGGGCCAGAATGATATGAGTAGGGTGCTCACCTTGCAGACAACCTGGCACCACATATGGTCCCCTCAGTCCCTGACAGGAGTGATTCCTGAGCTCAGAGCAAGAGGTAAATCTTTAGCACACTTGGGTGTATCTCATTCTGTCCACTAGTCCCCATTCACTAACTCCCAAGAGAGGGAAAAATGGGCATATTTAGAAAATGGAGACATGCTGCTCAATAAATTGAAGCCTGGAAAAATAGCCTCCACTGCTCCACTGCACAGATGGGGCTGACAGACAGTACGGCAGGTATGAAGTTTGCCTTGCACATGCCTGACCTGAGTTTGATCACAGTATGGTATAAGGCCTCTCAGCACTGCCAAGAGTAATTCCTGAGCACAAAGTCAGGAGTAAGCATAGAACATCACTTTGTTGGCCCAAACAAACGAACAGACGAAAACCCTCTTGTTTATTACATGTGCAAAAATTGTCCCGTGTTGGAATTCATGACCAACAGTTGTATGTATCCGGGGCTGGAGTGATAGCACAGCAGTAGGGAGTTTGCCTTGCATGTGGCGAACCCGGGACACACCTGGGTTCGATTCCCTACATCCCACATTGTCCACCCCAGCCTGCCAGGAGCGATTTCTGAGCACAGAGGCACAGAGCCAAGACAGGAGTGATCCCTGAGCACTGCTGGGTGTGGCCCCAAAACCTAAATAAATAAATAAATAAATGTTGAAACACACACACACATCAGTTGTATTCCTCTCTCCACACCATTTATTATCTCCTTGCTCCCTGACAGTCAACATGGACCAGGCTGTGGAGACATCAACTCCCATCTTAGGTGAATGACACACAGTATCATATGAAGGGGCCTTGTGGCTTGGTAAGTTTGTTACAGCACAACAAACACCTAACTATTCAGCAAGATTTTTGTGCTATGAATTTATCTGGTAAGGTAGAAGGAAGGTTTTTTTTTTTGTTGTTGTTGTTCTGTTTTGTTTTGTTTTAGATCTACATCCAGCAGTGTTCAGGGCTTACTCTGGTTCTATGCTTAGGAATCATTCCTGGTTGGACAAGTGGGACCACATAGCACTCCAGGAATTGACTAGGGGTCAGCCATGTGCAAGGAAAGCACCTTACCCCATGTACTATCTTTCCACCTCAGGATGTTTTTATAGTCTGACTTTACTAACTTGAATAAAAAGTTCTTAAAAATATTTTTTAAATTTTCCTCTTTTCTTCCCAACAATATTTAAGACCCTGGGAAGGGGAGGGAACCACCAATGATTTGGGGATAGGTTATACAGGGCTCAGGAAAGAAGTTGCATCTTCCACATGTAAGGCATGCACTCCAACTCTCTGAACTAGCTTCTTAGTTTTGAATAGGCGTTACTTAAAAGAAAATGTAAGTAACCAGTTCATCCTGTTGGAGGAACAAATACAAATTTTTGGGTTGGAGAGATAATTAGCTGCTTACCTAGTACACTGGCATTCTTGGTTTGATTCCCAGTACTTCATATAGTCTTCTGAGCACTGCCAAAGTTAGTGCTGAGCATTGAGCTAGAAATTAGTAGCTGAGTTCATTTGGACATGGCCCATCATCTCCCAAAGTGCTCCTTGCCACTAATCAATGCAAATCAAAACCACAATGAGGTGTCAATTCCTACCTATAAGATCCGTGCTAATCAGTGAAACAAATCAAGAATTGAGGAGGAT
>NC_064855.1:72962073-73057073 GCF_024139225.1 Suncus etruscus
AAGCGGCAAAAGGTTATCAGCCCAGAAGCAAAAATGCCTCAGCTCAGCTTTGCTCCCCGGCAAGCCTGAAACCTGCAACCTCATGGTCTACAGAACCGTCTACGGGGCCTGAAACTATGAAAGGAAGCCACGTGGTAAGATCAGCGTGGAACAAACCAACATCTGAACTTTAAAAGTTTACAAAAGCCACGTGGTAAGATCAGCGTGGGACAAACCAGCATCTAAACTCTAAAAATTTACAAAAGCCACATGGTGAAATCAACGTGGTGAAATCAGCGTGAAACAAATTAATCATTTAAACTATGATTTTAGGTGTAGGAACTTAGCAGGTAATTTTATAGTTTACTCAAATTGGTGATGGAATAACTTTTAGTTAGTTAGTGGTTAAAAAAATAAAAATAAAAGGAAGGTAATACAGTTTAACATCTAATTTCTAACCACCTGCATCTTTGTCTTAGTCATTTTCTTTATGATTTAAATGTGTTTTGTTGTCTTTCAAAGTTAATATTTTCAATTGCAAAATGTTTTACTGTGTATTTAATGTACTTAGCCTGTTTTTAAAATGTATGTTATGCATGTATGCTGAAGTACTTGTGTATAGAAAAGTTATAGGAACAATGAAGTTCCCCCAATATAGTTTAAAAGTATAGGAACATGAAAGTTCCAAAATAGTGCTTGGTAAAAAAGCATTAATAGAATTTTAGGTTACAGGTGTAAAGTATATTTTGCAAAAATATGTTTTTAAAAAGGGCTGGTATATTAATTTTCACTCTATTACTTTGGTGCATAAAAATATTAAGAAAAGGAGGAAATGTGGGTGTACCTATTTAAGACCCTAGACCCACCCATTTCGGGGAGGGGTCTTGGAAACCGGATAGTAGGTGTAACCTTACCTGCTAGACCCTCCCATTCCTGGGAGGGGTCGGGGGAAAAGGTAGATAAGGCTTGGACCAAGGGAATTCGGCTTTTTGGGCTTTTTGCCCTTTTTGGCTTGTTGCCCTTTTGGCTCTTTGCCCGTTCTGCGCTGCTGGGCGCTCTGGCTTTTGGGTTTCTGTGTTCTGGTCTTTGACCAGCATGGAGCCCAAAGGGAAGATGGCTGAAAGGAGTTTAGATGCAGGGCCAAGAATAACTAGTGCTTAAAAGGTTATGAGATAGGCCACACACATGTGGTGAATAGGGCCTGAATAAAGATGATTCTTCCTGAAGCCTGCATGTGAGTGAGTCTTGATTACGCCGATTACCTGGGTCTGAAATCCGCCAGCTGAATGGGAATAAAGCCACGTGGCTGGGGCCTAAGCACAAAGGCCTCCATCCATCGCCATCCAGCCCCATCGTTAATTATTTTATGCAACAATATTGAATTCCTAAAAGGTGTAAAAACACTTTCTGAATGGAAGGTAAGAAAGTGTGTTAAAGCATAAGTCCTTGCAAAACAGTTTATCATTTAGGGAAGAGAGGATAGTAATTTTTGATTTTCCAGGCTGACTACTCAAATCTTATTCAACATCCATTTGAAGAGGATGAAGATAGAACCTCTCAGACAGATTTAAAACAGATAACAACCTTATGTATAAAAATGAGCTCTTATCTTCTAGAGATAAGAACTCATACTTCTTTACAATACAGGGGCATCTTCCACCTTGAAAATATGTCACGTGGACCCAACTTAGACCCCAGTTGATTTGACACCAACCGTCCCAGCCTTGAACACTGGGTCCCAGACATAGAAACAACATAGTTCTTCACAACAGCCACAGGAAACAAATCCCATCCGGGACATCCTTAATACTGCTCGGACATCAATAAGTGCGCTCTAATATGATATCCTGACAACAAGGAAACTAAGAATAACTTGACCTATGAGCAGGTTATCCTACCTCACCAGCTAACAATAAGATAAAATCAGAAGACTTGTCACCCTTTGGTCTGTCCAAATGCCAAGATCGCAGTTTACATATGACTGACTGATAGAACCATGACTGGACTGTACGTATACTGGGACCAATAAAAAAGCCCTAGTCTAGGGTGAGCTACGACCTGCACAACAACCATGACCTCTAGTTCCAGAAGTCTGTCTGAGACAATTGCAATAGAATGGGTCTTCTGGAAATATAACAAAAGACGCTATCCCAGGCCCTGTCCTAGGATCAGCACAAAGACCAAGGCCACAGAAAATGGATTTAAATGACATGGAGGGAACAGAACTTCTAGAACCACAAAGAAAGACTTCATCATAAGTTTGACTCCCTGACCTGTGCAGATACCAAGATCTCTAGATACAGAGGTCTGATTTTATAACCCAGGACAGAGCAGAAGTCTTCCATACATCACAAAAGCACCAAGGAGAGAGTAAATAAACCTGAAAGGAGTCTATAGTTAATCCCATGACAATATACTTCAAGGGTGGAGAAACCCTGTTTCTCTTAGGTCAAGGGAACTCCTTTTTGAATGACCCCAATATTTACTGTGCCTGTGCAGGAGGGAAGAAAAAAAAAGGCAAAAAGCACATTTTTTTATTTATTTATCTAGATTTATTTGTTTTGGTGTGGTTATTGAAGCTGTTGTCTTCGTTCATATTTTTTTTCTTCTTTTCTTTTCTTCCTTTATGTGTTCTGCCATGTTTTTATCTCAAGACCATGGTCTTTATGTCGTGCTTATCTTTATTGTTGGAGTGTTCACTGGATGTTTTATTTGACACTTCTTTTTGTACTGTTGTGGTGGTGTTCCACCTCCTTTCTCCCCTTCATCTCTCAAACCTAGGGTGAGAGCTTCCAGAAGGACTCCGCCCATTTTTGGCGTATATGATTTTCCCCCAGTTTATTACTTTTCTCTTCTTCAAACAAAACCACATAACTTGAACTATCTAGTCTCGTCTCCCAACTAGAGCAGAAAATAAGGGAGGTACCAAGACTGAACAGGTGTAGGACCACTAAGTAGTTAGCTAGGCACAGAGGGGACCACTTATTCTGGCAGCCCCGGGGGGTGAGGGAGGAGGATATGGGAGGTAGGAGGGGAATGGAGGTGGAGAGAGGACAATTCAGTGATGGGAATTCCCCTGATTTCATGTTAATATGTACCTAAAATATTATTATCAATGATATGTAGGCCACTATGATTAAAATAAAAATTATATTAAAGAACAGATAACAACATTTAGTACATTAAGAGCAGGGACTTGAAATAGACTCTGGATCTAAATCTTGTCTTTGCAACTACATAATGTAGGGAACTTGGTCCTCTATTTATATAACTAATTAACAGGAATACACAATAAATCACTTAATAGAGTTGTTGTAAGGTTTAAAGAGAATCTTTGTTCAATGGTTAGCACAATACCTCACATATAATAAATTTCAAAATATTAAGTTAGAGGACCTGTCACCTTAAGATGTTTATTTTCAGGCCTTGGCTGGGCTTTATCAGTAATTGAAAGAGTGTTTTTAAATTCTAGACTAGATTAAATAAAGATCCAGGTTTTATCAATAGTTTGCTTAATTAAGCAGACCAGATAAGAGTATCAATAAGCACTTTAAAGAAGCTTGGTATGGATAAACTCAAGGAGAACTAAAATGGGATGTAGGCAATGAATGAGCATCTGATATTCTATTTCAGATTACTTAAAGATGCATTAGCAGTGTCTTACTGACCACTGACATACTTACTAGTATTTCTAGGCTTTATAAGACCTTTACAGTGTTTTGCACAATTTGGATCCCAGTTTTGAAGATCATAGGTTCATCTAAAAATAAATTTTTGTTAAGACAAGACATTTTTGAGCAGGGATAAGTTGTGATTTCTAGTTTTCAGGAAACTATAGGAAGCTCAAATTTTAAATCAAGAATATTTATATGTGAAATATGCATAATATTCAGGTTTAAAAGACTTTATTTTATATCAGTAATTCCAGGAACAAAAATTTCTGCAGCAGTTATTCACTTGGCACAACAGTTCAGGGACATTATTTGTAAATTGTCATCTCAACATAAGATTATGTGTCACCTTGCTTTGGTACGTTGCCAAAAAGAATCTATTAGCTTTAATCTACTCTAATGAGTAGAGTATCTAGTTCCCTTTGTCTATATCACACCATCAAATATAAACTAGATATCTCTTTATTTCTACCCCTCATTTGCTCTATCTTCAAATAGGACTAAAGGCAAAGAGGCAGAAAAGATGCTTCCAGGGGGTGCAAATGTGGAGTGGTCCTAGATTAACGATCTAGAGTCCCAGGCCAATATCGACAAAAATTTTTTTTGGCTTTTTGGACCACACCCTGTGATGTTCAGGGGTTTACTCCTGGCTATGCACTCAGAAATTGTTCATTGCTCGGGGGTCTACATGGGACACCAGGTGATAAATCCAAGGTCCGTCCTAGATTGGCTGCATGCAAGGCAAATTCTCTACCACTGTGCTCAGGCCCCAATACTGACAATTTTTGTGGATGACCTAACTTTGGCTTTATAAGCTTCCAAATGCTGCTAACATTTTAGCTATTTCTGCACTTGCCAATGAGTGACATTACCACACCATCCCCTTCTCCATATCAAATAGCAATATCCTTCCTATTCATATCTATTATCTCCATAACTCAAGAAAAAAAATGTTAAATTTAAATCCTGTGATCATTTGCTTGATTTTATAATTGTTTTCTCTCTGAAGTTCCAGAATATCACTTAGCAATTAACATATAAGGAAGAACAACCTAAATATAAATTTTTTATAATAACATGAAAATGAATAATCTGTTAATTACATTAAGAGAATTTTTTTTTCATTTGAAGACACAGATGCCAAAAATAGTACACACATTTTGTTGGATCGTCCTTTTAGAAATGCTGCATTTTATGAAGGATTAAAAATGGATTTGATATCAACATCCTAACTAAAGGCTCTGGCACCAAGATATCAGCTGTCATTACTGTGTCATGGAGATTCACCCCTAAAAATATCTCATACAAAAGTGAAGGAGACATTTTGCAGACAGCGTTGTCATTTAGGCATCTCATAGTACATAGATAGATTCTCACTGCTGTGCTCATTATAAAATGATTTCACAAAGTTAGGGAAACTAGAAATGCTCAATTAAGAGCATAATATCCACAGATCCCCTAGATTTGGTGTTTCTTTATTTTTTTACTAAGTAAAACTGTGTGATCTAGTGACATCTTCCTGCTTCTCTGCTATTAAACTTTTGTTTTTGTATTTTGTGTTTATATTGATTATTGGGAACCAGAGCAGTTTAATGTCAAGTATTTAATGCATTGCTCAATATGCCTTAGCTTTTATAAACCAAAGAATCAATGAAGTTGCATAATTTTACCATTGACTCATTGTATTCAACAGAAATACTGTACATATAATGATGTTATATAATGGAACTTCTCAACAATTCTGGTGACAGCTAGAGTGCCCTGGATAAAGCAAGGTGATTGGTGACCTTGTTTTTTCCTTAACTTTTCTCTGTTCTCTCACAAATTGGCCAAATTATGGGGTAGGTAGGTAGTCCCCTCAGTCAGCATTTGTCTATATCCTTCCTTTATTCCAGATTACTGTCCTTTTACAGTTCCACTCTTACAGTATATACTTATATCTGTGCTCATAGAAAAATTCCTTCATACTTCTGAATACAATAAAGAATAAAAACAATTTAATTAAAATGATAGGTGTTATTTTTTGTTCTTTTATTCTTAATTTCTCTCCTCTTTTTTATTTCGAACTATAACAGACAATTTTGGCTAATGTTTATGTAAGATAAAATTAAACAAATTTTAAAAACAAAATAAATTGCTTAAGAATTTTTAACCATACTTTCTGCTACTCATAAATTTTAGAGGACGTGGTGTCAGTGAGGGAATGGCAGAAGAGGAAAAACTCAGGGAAGTGTAGAGGGAGGGAGGAGTGAAAAAATTGACAAGGAGATTGTTCAAAGGTGACTTTGGAGACATGAAACCCTGGATTAAATTCATTGTTCACAGGGTGTGGATTTTTATTTAGACATGAGACCATGATGATTTTGCATCCAGGTCGATTCAGGGTGGAGAAAGACTACTTTTGAATCTAGCTACACTGATTTAGAGTTAGAAACAATCCAACATAATGGACATAAAATACTTCCTCCAGATGCCACTTTTTATGACTTTTTTTTATTCCTGCCAAGTTTTAAGATCAGTGACTCTTTTTCTAGCTTATCTCTATTTCTATTACTCCATAGAATTAACCTTCCTAGAAACTTCTACTATGATGAACACTATGCTGGCCAAACACCCTGGAGGTAGCTGGTGGATAGAAGATTTGACTGTCCCCTGTTCCAGTTTGAAGTCTAAGGTAGCATTAGCATATCAACAACTTTTTCTACTGATCCCTTAATCATTTTCCCCAACTGTTCTTCATTAATTATATTCTGCTCCACAAACATAAGCTTTTCCTTAACTATGTTTCAAATCAATTTAACTGATTTGCCAACATGGATTGCCTATGATGTACAACAGTCTAAGAGCAAATTCCATCTTTTCTGTGTAGATATACAAATAAAATAAATGTTTGTAGTTCAATCACGATCTGTTTCTATATAATATCATTTATAAATACAAACTTATAAATCTACAAATCCATAAAAAGTTAGCACAGACTTCACTTAAGTAATGTTCTCTTATATAAAAAAATCTGAGATCTAATATCAGTGTATTCAAATAGGTCTATTATTTCTCCAAATTTTCATATTGTTTAGTAATTTCAAAGTATAAGTCACAAGAGAGCATAATCAGTAGCAGGAATTAGTGAAAAATATATAAATTCTCAGGTCTCACCCCGAACAGAGATCAGACATTCAGCAATCTGAATTTTTAACAAGTCAACAACATGATTCTGATATATAGTAAACTTAAGCACAGGAAGGCTACGAAGAGTTTATTGTTCAAAAGTGGGATTTGGTATAGAAATGCACAATACTCTTCCAGATCATATCTTTTTTTCAGAAAAAAATGTGTATGATATTATTACAGGATTTACATTCAAAAACATATGTGCATTTAAAACTTCAATTTTTCATATTTCCCAGATTTAGAAGAACCTTACTTAATAATTCCTTCAATTATCAAAGTAAAACTAAATGGTTTTAGTAATCTCCACATTTACAACATGAAAAGCAAAGCCTAGATATTAAATAATATATCACAAATCAAGCTGAGGAAAAGAGCTTACTTCAACTAGATATTTCCAATGATCCATGAATTGAACTTCTACTTTTGTTATTATCTATTTCAGCAATATTTTTGAGTCTTCTTGGATTATTTTATTTTACAATACAAAGGGTATTTTTGTAAAACAATAAATATTACTCATCATTTTTAGGCAATTTTATATTAGTAAAAAGGTGACAGTAAGACTCTGTGACCTACATTATCTATAATTATATTGAATGGAAACATTTTTTGTGTAAAGCATTCATTTTAACTATGTAAAAAACTTTGCAAATAATAAACTCACTGATTAGTAGCTTAGTGATTATCTTTAATTCATATCAGTGCATGGAAGATTAAGTATTCTTATTCCATTGCAACGATAATGAATAAATTGTTCTAAATGGTAAATATAGAATAATAATAATAATTTCCAAACTCACTATAATTTTTATTTTCTAAAATGGTATATATAGTATATTTTATATATTTTAGTATTTATAAAATTATAAATGTATTATATATTGAAATATATTTTGAAAGTTTAATTATTACACAAAATGATTAACTAAAATTACTAGCTCAAATTGTTTTCTACTTTAAAATATAATTCTGATGCAAATTAAATTGAACAAACATTAATTATATTGTCTGGTTCAGTTACCCAGAATATTGTTATTTTGAACATTTTCTGTAAAAATGCAAATAGAAAAAATATTCTCATTAGTAAACATTAAAATTAAATATTTTGGGAAGTTTTTTAAAGGGGTTTTATTTTTAAAGCTATTCTTCAGTGTTAACTGACAACTAGAAGTAGTAGAACTAATTATAGCATTTAAAGAAAAAAGTGTCACTCTCCCATCAACCTTCCTTAATTTACTTTGTATACTACCTTATTAACATTTGCATTTTCTTCATTGTCCAGTACAAAGATATTTGAAAATACAATTCAGTGACTCAAAGGTGCTATAAAGTTAAACTAATTTTCTGGGGATTCAATCACAATTTGATTTTAATGTTGACTGTTTAATATACTATAAACTTACCCAACAAACTGCATAATTGCCTCCTTAGCAGGAAAGAGTAAATAGCTTACCTGCAACTCCATTTCCTTAAGCAGCCCCATTACATTCCTGAAAGCATCAAAATATTTGTCAGCACTTCTATTATCAACTTTAATTTTCTAGAGTTGATCAGCCTGCTTTTTAATTTTACTTTGAGCTAAAAATGGACATTTAATACTTTGAGCAATCGAATAAGCATGGCTTTACTTAGGAATGGCCTAGTGATATTTGGATTATGCACTTCAAATTAAGAAATCTACAATTTCCTATAAGATACAACTCATCAGAATAATTTCTACCATGACTTAGTACCCATTTCTTTTCAAAGAAATTTATAATACTATACTGAATTCATTTTAACCAGTTCAAAAAATGAAAGTGCTGCTTTTTCGGGTTTTTAGATGAGAAACTGATGCTAAGTGGAGAAAACCTTTTCTAAGTTCAGAATCAGAAGGTGTTCAAAATTAGGATCAAAATATCATGGAGCTTCACACTAAAGTATTGCTGATTAACCTTACACTTTGCAGATAGAACGGAAGGGAACAAGTACTAACAAAGAAAAATTGGATCTTACAATTCAACCATCAACCTATTTCACCTCAATTGCCAGAGGGGACTGTCTCATTCTGTTGCCAATTATAGCTCCTCTGTTATTTTTGCTGCCTATCTTGAAGGAGAGAATTATACTAATAAGTCAGGATTAGAATAAGACATTCCATTCATTTGACAACTTGCCATGCCTCGATAACAAACAACTTTGATTTGAGAAAATAAGGCTGAAAATTAATCACTTTGATCCACAAATATGAACTAATTGGTGCAGGTATATTTACTGAAAAGTTCACAATAGTTCGAATTATCTAACATAAAAAATAGTCATCTCCTACACATGATTTTTATAAAATTTCAGAAAACTCCGTAAATACTTCCTCACAGGGAAAGTTTAGGAACCTGACATCTAGACTATATGACAGATCACATGGTTTCGCATGCTCGAAATTAATTTAACTTACAAATACATTTAAAATTGTTTCTGTGAGTAAGTGCTAAAGAGTGTTGATGGCTATGCTAATTCTGTGGATCTTGACTTTGGAGAGTGAAAGCAAATTTCAGAGACAAGACAAGTGTTCCTGTTTTTATATGGCATAATATTGTGACCTGACAGAAAATATGATTTCTGTTCATTATTTTTCTACTTTACCAGTATAGCCACCAACGTCACATATTTATTAAATATCTGAAGGGTCAGAAGTCCTCAAAGTGCTATCCTAAGTACAAAGGAAAAAACAGGTGCAAATAGTCTCAATGTTCCCAGAATGACCAAATCTGATTAAGTTGATC
Organism: Suncus etruscus; assembly: GCF_024139225.1. Lineage (NCBI taxonomy): Eukaryota > Metazoa > Chordata > Mammalia > Eulipotyphla > Soricidae > Suncus > Suncus etruscus. The sequence continues at coordinate 72,971,657 of NC_064855.1, forward strand.
TTTTAGGCTTTCTGTGTGATTGACTGCAAAATGATGAATTGAATGACTGTGCAGGTAATCAGATATAAAAACTTAACAGCAAGAATAATAAAAATTGCCTCTAGTCCTGTCCTTAAAGATTATCTACATTTGACTTGACATCCTGGGTCCTAGATGTTTTAGTAAAGCAGTAACATCAAATATGTTAGCAGTACATATATGTATTAGTTTTCAATTACACTGAGACTAATTTTATGAAAGAGTGTGTTTTTTAATTGATAAGGAAGGTCAGCTAAACTGATTAGCAATCTGTAGAAGATATGTATACTATGGGCAAAATATAATTCATTTTTAGTCACACGAACTGTCTAATTTTATAATGGCTACAAGGGGATGTGTATAAAACATATATTCAAACAGTTATTATTTCAACCATCTAAATTGGAGGGTTTTTTTTTTCATTAAAAGAAAATAGGATGCAAAGCATAGTATATTAAGGGAAGACTCTAACTGAGAAGCTTCATGGGGAAAGCAGATAAAGCAGTCAAACAGCCAAACAGCCTTTGGAAAATTGTTACTCAACCATCGTCATGATTTCCATAAACATCACAGTAAAAAAACAAAAGTGATTTTGAAATTATCTTCTTCTGTTTCCATGAATAAAAAGATATTCTATAAGTTTGACAAACTAGACACTTAACTCTTGTTAAACTATTCACATTTTTCAACATTTAAAAAGTATGAACTTCCTAGGGAGAGTAGCTTGATTTGGAAGTCCTAGATTTCTCAATTCATAATGAAAATGCTCTAATCCTGAAATCCCAGACAGGACAATTCATCTCAAGGCATTTCATCTGTCTGAGTTTGATCTTCATTGCTACTATATATACAATTGTACATTATAAATTACCCCATTCTTTATGGATTTTACCTTAATTGCAGGAAAACTCATGCCTGTTTTCTTATAGTTGCTTTTGTTTTTGTGCCATTCCAAATTGTTAAATCTTAAAAACATGCTATTTGAAAAATGTAAAATTTGGCTTAAGCAAGCATTGTGTCTGTTTCTGTCTGATTTTGTGCTGCTAAATTTGAAAAGATATTGGTTGGTTTTAAGAAAGTTCTAATTCCTCTACAGGGTCACTAAATAGTCATAATACACCAGATACAGTTGTGGTCTCAAGAAGCCACAAAGGGGCGGCAATGATCTATCTTGTGATGCAAACTTCAAATCTGCTCTTTACATAAAGGAAATAAAGTATAATCTGATATAGGTTGTAATAATATGCAGCATCATATTCACACACTCATTTTATCTTGCAAGGCAGGTATCAGTCCAAGTTCCTTAAATTTTCCTTCAGAAAGACACAACTCGAGGACTGAAGTCTAGCCTGCAATATCAAGAGTAAAAGATTAGGGGCCGAAGGGAGAGCATGGAGGTAAGGCTGTTCACCTTTTATACAGAAGGACGGTGGTTAGAATCCTTGTATTCCATGATGGTCCCCTGTGCCTGCCAAGGACGATTTCTGAGCATAGAGTCAGGAGTAATCCCTGAGCGCTGCAGGGGTGTGTGACCCAAAAAAACAAAAAACAAACTAACAAACAAACAAACACCACGAAAGCACCACCGGGAAAGTAAATGATCCTGAACAGAGTCTATAGTTAATCCCATGACAATATACTCCAAGGGTGGAGAAACCACATATCTCTTAGGCCAAGTGAATTCCTTTTCAAATGACCCCAATATTTACTGTGCCAGGCAGGAAAGGATAAAAAAGCAAAAAGCAGCACAACATTGTTTATTTAATATATTATTTTTTATCTTCATTTATTATTATTATTATTTATTATTATTATTATTATTATTATTTACCTATCCTATTTTGGTCAATTTCTTTGTTTTGGTGTGGTTATTGAAGTGTGTTGTCCCATTTATACTTATTTTTTTCTCTTCTTTCTTCTTTTCTTTTCTTTCTTTATGTGCTCTGCCATGTTTCTTATCTCAAGACCATGGCGGGTTTTTTTTGTGGTGCTTATTGTTATTGTTGGAGTCCTCACTGGATATTTGACACTTCTTTTTGTACTGATGGAGTGTTTCACCTTCTTTTTCTCCTTCGTCTCTCAAACTCATGATGAGAGCCTCTAGAAGGATTCTGCTCATTTTCGGCGTATTAGATTTTTACCCCAATTTATTACTTTTCTCTTCTTCAAACAAAACCACGTAACTTGAACTAGCTAGTCCTGCATCCCAGTTAGAGGGGGAAATAGGGAGGCAGCAAGACCAAACAGGTGCAAGACTACTAAGTAGTAGGCTAGGTACAGAGGGGGACCCACATATTCTAGCAGCCCTGGGGGGTGAGGGAAGAGGATATGGGAGGTAGGACGAAAATGGGAGGTGTAGGGAGGACAAATTGGTGATGGGAATCCCCCCTGATTTTATGTAAATATGTACCTAAAATATTATTGTCAACAATATGTAAGCCACTATGATCAAAATAAAAATTATATTAAAAAAAAGATAGGACAGAAACAAACAACTGGTAGGGCAATTTGCCCTGTAAGTGGCTGACTTGGATTTGATCCCTGGCATCCCATATGGTCCCCTAAGCCTGGCAGGAGTAATTAATTCATGATTGCAGAGTCCAGAGGTGACACCTGAGTTGAAAAAAAAATTGTGGTACAACCCTAATTGCCAGGTGTTAATACTTATACATATGGTAGTATAACATTGAGAGCAGAAACAAGAGGAAAAAGAACCAATACATTGGAGTCAAGCATATTTCATTAAAAAAAATTATCTTCTATACTGTTATATTAATGAATATAAACAAATGAACTACTATTTATAGTTTAGTGAATTTCTAATGGTTCCTTTGAAATATTCTCAAAAGTTTGACAATAAAACAACATTTCCCACAACTATATATCAATAAAATGGCATATGATCATATGTGACTGCTTATATGTCCATGAAACATAACTGCAAGTGGGACTATGGTCAAAGTGCAACAAAAAGTTTACAGTTTCATAAAAAAAATTATTTTCCACAGCTTTCAAACAAAATATGTCCTAGGTAGATTGAAAACATAAAGAAAAAGGAATCACACTGTTTGTCAAGTAGAAAAATAAGTCCAGCTGGTTATGATTTCTCACCTACAAAATTAAGTGCCTGAAGAAACGAGTATTAGATATGAATCAAAATTCTTACTTTCAATGTTTTGCTTGATATATTAAGGTAAGAAAATAGTTTCCTTAGATATACTAGAAATTAGATTAATACATATTATCTTTACAATTTCTTTTTTGTTTTTTTGTTTTGTTTTGTTTTTGGGCCACACCTGTTTGATGCTCAGGAGTTACTCCTGGCTAAGCACTCAGAAATTGCCCCTGGCTTGGGGGGACCATATGGGATGCCGGGGGATCGAACCAGGTCCTTCCTTGGCTAGTGCTTGCAAGGCAGACACCTTAACTCTAGCGCCACCTCACCGGCCCCTCTGTACAATTTCTAATCCAATAAATAAGGAAATTATTGGAGAATAATTATATTTCAATGTAATGTCAATGAATTTTAATTGTATATTAATATACATTAAAATAATAATTTAAATTTATGATAAGAATAATTGTATTTAATCATTTTTACAATTGAATTATCACACAAATGTAATAATAAATTAAATAGAATTTAAAAATTTAGTATGTAATGACTATATGAGAGAAAAATGAAGTGGATGTATCATAAGCTTATATTTCTCTGCTAAAAAAGGGCTAGATATTTTTATTTAATCAATTTTAATGAGTGCTTTAAATAATGTGAATGTATATATTTATAATATTAAAATAATTTGATGAGTTTGTAGCCTACCAGAACACAGAAAACGATTTCTTTTTATAAACCAGATAATATTTATAAATGCATGCAGTTTAAAATTGGACAAAGAGAAGTAAAAACTAATATGTTAATGTATACATTACACACAATGAATATATTATAAATTTTTATGATAAATAGTATAACATTTAAACAATGACGATCTAACATATATGTTGCTAAAGAAACTGTGTTCTCTCTACAAAATGAAATACTATGCAGCTGTTAGGAACAATAAAGTCATGAAATTTGCTTATACATGAATTAATATGAACAAGATTATGCTGAATGAAATAAGTTAGAGGGAGAAGGATAAACATAGAATAACCTCACTCATTTGTGGTATAAATTATAGCATGCTAATAATAGTCAGAGACAATAGAGAACAGGGCCAGGAGGATCAGTTCATGGGAGGAAGTTTGCCACAAAGAGTCATGAGTGCAGTTAGGTCAGAGAAGTGTCCACTATGTAAGTAATAGTTGGAACTGATTACTCTGAACAAGAACTAGGTCCTGAAAAGGGATAGATGTTACCTCTTCATTAACAATAGTGCAAATCAAAGTGTTAGAAGTGTGGAAACAAAGGAAGAGAGAAGTAAAATGTCTGCTCTAGAGGTATTCAGATGGTAAGTGGGAGGGAAGCTGGACATTAAAAGCTTGGTTAAGGGTGATGTACTTGAATGACTGAAATTCAATCATCAACAGTTTTGTAACCATGTTGATAAAGTAATCATTTTTAAAATATATAGTTCAAAATTCTAAAAAAACGAATATCATAAATATAAAGGACTTATTTTTAGGATCAAGTATTTGAATTTATTTATTTGCCTTCATTTAAGACATTATGAATAACATTACGGAGAAAAAGAACTTTGAAGAAGAAACTAAGATAATAACTTTAGATATCAAAAAACATTGGTTACAAAATTTACAGGCACAGAAATCTGGAGTCTGAAATTGAGAATTAACTAAAAACACTATATATTTTTGGGAGATCCACTGCTATATTTTACTAGTTGACATTCTTTACATTTAGTGGCCCTTTCTTTAATTTCTTCAAGCTGTCAGAAGATTAATAGAGTTTTCTAAGCAAAATGAATCAACCTAAATGGTTGAAAAATAAATATGTATGTATACAAATAGATCATGTTATATATAGTGTACAGGTTCATAGATGTTAATATGCACATTAATATTTATTTCTCTATCTTTATATTTTATTTCAGATTTTTATAAATTTATTGATTGTATTTTATATATGAACTTAAAATTTGCCTAAAAATTTTAAGAAATTCTATTATTTTACATTAAAGTTCTCTATTAGTCTATTCAAGAAATGCACAACAAATTTTTAATGTTTTGTGATATCAAAAAGTGATCTCCAAGCAACTGAGGAAATATCTGACTAATATAGTAGAACAGTAAGATAAACCTTAAAAATACTGATTTAATATATTCTGAATAATATGAAAAACAAAATACCACATATACTTATTTAATTAAAAATAACTACAGACTGTTGCAAAAATGACTTTTATTTTTCTTAAAACTCATAGATGGGTGAGACTACTCTGCGTCTATCTCTCTCCCTCTGACTTATTTCACTCAGCATGATAAATTCCATGTACATCCATGTATAGGAAAATTTCATGACTTCATATCTCCTGACAGCTGCATAATATTCCATTGCATATATGTACCACAGTTTCTTTAGCCATTCGTCTGTTGAAGGGCATCTTGGTTGTTTCCAGAGCCTGGCTATTGTGAATAGTGCTGCAATAAATATAGGTGTGAGGAAGGGGTTTTTATAATCATGTGAATGAATGAGGGAACTGGAAAGCCTGTCTGGAGTACAGGTGGGGGTGGGGTGGGATGGAGGGAGGGAGATTTGGGACATTGGTGGTGGAAATGTTGCACTGGTGAAGGGCATGTTCTTTACATGACTGAAACCTAATCACAATCATTTGTAATCAAGATGTTTAAATAAAAAAATAAAAATAATTTATTTTGACAAATATTAAAAAAATAGCTACAGACACAAATACTTTCAAAGTATAACAAAATCACATCAACATTAAAGCACCAAGTGATCAAAGTGATGTTTATAAAATTACTGCTAACAGACCTATTTAGGGACATCAATGGAAACAAAATAGCAGTGGGAGACATGAACATTTTTGTTTCTATCTTTAAATTCAACTTTATTTTTTAGAATGTTTTTATTGAATTAAATGAGATACATAGTTACAGAGTGATTTTTCAGCCATTGTTACCCTCTTCACTCCCACCACCTCTCCTGCCTCTATAGCTGACTTCCCAATCTTTCCTTCGTTCGTTCGTTCGTTCGTTCGTTCGTTGGTTCGTTCCTTCCTTCCTTCCTTCCTTCCTTCCTTCCTTCCTTTTTTCTTTTTCTTTTCTTTCTTCTTTCTTTTTATTTCTCTCTCTTTCTTTCTTTCTCCCTTCTTTCTTTTTTGCTTTCTCTCTTTTCATTCTTTCTTCTTTATTTCTTCCTTCCTTATTCTTTCTTTCTTGCTTGCTTTTCTTCTTTCTTTCTTGCTTGCTTTCTCTCATATATCTATCTATCTGTATCATCTTCCCTACCTTTATTTCTTTTAGATACTGTGGTTTAAAATATTGTTACTGAAAGGATATCATGCATATCACTTTACTTCTTTTCTGCAACCATTTCTTGTCCAGAGAGTACAACTATCATTGTCTAAGTACTCCCTTCTCTATCCTAACTGCACTCCTCTGTTTTTTTTTTTTTGTTTTGTTTTTTTGTGGCAAGCTTCCTACCATGGACCAGTACTCCTAGTACTTATCTCTGTTGTTTTGGGCTTAATTATTATACTGTCTTTTTTTTTAAATATCCCCAAAATAAGTGTGAGCCATCTCTTTCTATTCCTGTCCTTCTTACTCATTATATTCAGCATAATACCTCCAAATACATCCATGGTTAAGCAAATTTCATGAGTTCATTTATCTACTCATCTCTTCTTTAGTACTTGAACACCCCCACTTTCTTCATCAACCAGATAGAATATCAGTAAGTGAACAAGAATCATAACTGAGAATTTGGAAGAACTGGGGTTAGTTAACATATACAGGGTCTTTTATTATCCAGTAGCTGAATACATTATTCTCTAGTATACATGGAAAATTCTCCAGGACAGACCATGTTCAGAAAATAACTAAACTATCCATAATGTTATAAAGCAAAAATTATATCATATATTTTGGGGTATAATACTATGAAGATGAAAATTAACCATAAAAATTGAGAAATCTCCAACATCTTGAAATTAATGAAATACCACTAAGTAAAAATTGAGTCAATGAGGACATAGAAATATAAATAAAAACATTCCTTAAAACAAATAATGAAAAAACACTTGGAATTAATTGCGTACTCTAAAAACAGTACTAATAAAAGAATTTATAGTAAAATAGGCTTACATAAGTAAGAAGAAATCTCTGCTCTTAACCTATTGATACATTGTTATAGCCTAGTAAAGGAACAAGTGAATTTATAAGTTAGAAGAAAAGACTCAAGATTATAGCATGCATATTAATACAGAAATCAAGAAAAACAACACAAAGTTCCAATTAACCCAAGAGCTTGTGATTTTAGAGAATAAGCAAGATCAATGAGAGAAATAGGAAGGAAATAGATCAGAGATGTAAAGTGAGGAGTTATATGATCCCTCAAAAATACAAGCACATCCTCTAAAATGGGGGGGGGCACATATAAGGCATGTTCACTTCAGTTTAAGTTCTTTTTAACTCCAATCCAACTCAAAGAATAAGAAAGAGATTGGGTGAGATGAATAAAACCAAATTTCAAGTATTAGCATAGTTTACATTTTATCAGTATCAAACTATCATGATTCTTCTCACTATAATTATATTCATCAAAACACTACCACGATTGTTACCAAGTCAATACATAATACTTAGTATATTTTCTGTTTCTGGAAAAGATAAACAACTGAATTCAAATAGCTCCCATTCACAACAAGAAGAAATTATTACATACCTAAGAATGTATTTTGCAAAAGTAAATCTTTTCGGTAAAAATTATAATATAAACCAAAAATATATAAAACATAGCAATATGTTCTATGGTTACAAGGCCCTAAAAGAAAGTACAATAGGTAGGGTATTTGCATTGTATGTGGTAGATCCCAGTTCTATCCCTGGCACCAATATGGTCCCCAATCATTACCAGAGACGATCCTTCAGTACAGAGCCAAGAGTAAACCCTGAATACAATGAAATATGTCCCAGAAGCAACATATGCAATATAAAATAATTATGTTTCAAAACATGACAAAAGTAGTGAACATTTTCCAGAGGAGAAATATTTTGAATACAATATTGCTATCAACCTTAAAATTTTATTACACATATTTATGTACATATAACAGCAAGTATGTGCACACATACACATGCATGCATTCACACACAAAGATGATTGCTGTACTCATCAAAATTTACCCTGGCTCTATATTGTTCTCCCTCCAAAAGACAGATAAAAAGAAATACTTTAGCTAAAGTATTGGGAGCTAAAACTATAGTAAGTGACAAGACAAACTCTCTTCTTATTTTAACAAAGGAACTAGTTATCGGTGAGGATGGACCAGCTAAACTTATTCAAGTTATCAACTACAATTGAGCTCTCTTATGCCAAAAAGTTTTTCAATGAAAGGCTTAAATCTTGTTCTCTTCTAGTCAAGAAAGTCTGGGAGGGGTCTTGAAAGAAGGCAGGAAAAAAAGAGAGAGGAAGGAAGCACTCTCATGTAGTCACTCTTCCTCAAGTGTCCTTATAAGTCATTTCTGCTCCAATATATTTCTTCTCAGGAAAGGAGTCCTTTAGGTAGTCTTCACCTTTTGAATTGTAACAGGGAAATAAAATTTCTAAATGATTGTTTTTCCCTTTTGCTTCAAGTTAGCTAGATAATGAGAATGTCCTTTATTGATTGCTGGCCTTCATTTCTCAACTTACTTACAGCCTATAGAACTTTAGAATTTTAACTCAAACCCTCCAGCGAAGCTATTTTCATTTAATTGGTATTCTCTCCTGACTGAATAATAGGCAAGTTCCTTTTCTTTGGAATACCAAAATCTTGTTTCTCTTAAAGAAAGACATCAGCCTCCTAATAAAAGTTTCTGTCGCATTGGGGTCATTAGAAGGAATAGTGTTTCCTAATAAAGTGGAAGCATTTCCTTACTGGTTTTGCTCTGTTCTTCCATATGTATGGATGTAGCACAATAGGTTCCTAGATTCTATATATTACATTTTGTAGATGTTGACTACATTGATTTGCATGCTCGAACAAAAATTGCTTAGACTGCATATTGCAACTTCACTATGTAATTACTCAGGGTGGGGTAAAATACATATAATACACCAATGTCATTAAGTAATTTAATTTAATTGCTATTCTGTAACAAAATTTTCTATATCCTAAACACAGGACATTGTGTTCATTATGTCTTTTGGGTTGTCTTAAATATACTTTTCTTATACCTAACAGGCTTGTGAATATATATCATATTTCATACACATTGCTCTTGCTGAATATATTTATCAAGAAGGCATTAGCACTTAAAAATTAAACAAAAATCACATAAATCAAGGAAAATAGTTTTTTTCATAATATTTCAAGCATAGTAGCACCTTAAACATGGTTGGGCCAGAGAGCTAGTAATATGGGAAGGGTGTTTGCTTTGTCTTCAGGGTACCTGGGTTCAATGTCCAGCATCCCATGTCTTCTGTGTCTGCCAGTAGTGATTTATAAGTGCAGAGCCACCAGTAAAAGCTGTGGCTTGGAAATAAACAAATAAAACCACACTTAATTTTTGAATTAAGTTTATGTTGACTCTATTTGTGAAAAACTGTATAAAATTTAAATTATATTATCTGTCAAATAACCACTGTCTAAATGTTTGCAAACTCCACAATTTTTAAAATGTTTTTTAAAATAATTGTAGTAAGTTATGGGAATATGCATATCTGAGTGTTTAGAGGATACTTTCCTTCCTTAAAAATATAAAATTCTATTTTTATAGTGAATTAAGAATTAATTTAACATAACATTCCATCAGGGTCTTATAATGAATATTTATATTTAGAATGAGGCCTATTTTGTGTTATTCCACAATATATAAATATATATATATATTTATAAAGAGAGACATATATGTGTTGATAGATATGTAGATAGATAAAGAAAGAAAGAAAAGAGAAAGAAAGAAAGAAAGAAAGAAAGAAAGAAGAAAAGAAAGAAAGAAAGAAAAGAAAGAAAGAAAGAAAGAAAGAAAGAAAGAAGAAAGAAAGAAAGAAAGAAAGAAAGAAAGAAAGAAAGAAGAAAGAAAAGAAAGAAAGAAAGAAGAAAAAGGAAGGAAAAATAAGGAAGGAATGATGGAAAGAAGGAAGGAAGGAAGGAAGGTAGGAAGAAAGGAAGGAAGGAAGGAAAGCAAAATAAGGAAAGAACTAAAGAAATAGACTGGCTAACTCAAAAAGAAAATATGTTATTTTATTCTATATCAATGCCTAGTATTGATACTTGCTGAAATAAAAAAATCTATTTGCTCATCTTCAAGTATTTATGTAGTAGTATGAAATTTAAAGATAATGCTGTCACAGATATAGAAAATCATAATTACTTCACTGATTCTATTCCTCTCATTTTCATTTTCACAGCTCTGTCCATTTTATCTGCTTAGTAAAATAAGCCCTAGAGCTTACAGACACAAAGAAAGGATAAAATGTCACCACCAGAGCTTTCATCAAAAGTGAACTCAAATGAAATATTCTAACATAAGGGAAATGAACAAAGAACTAATGCATACAAATATGCAGTGACTTAAAAAGCAGACGAGAAATTGATAATTACACTTGAGATTTGTGGAAATCATTACGGCCCGGGATCCAACCAGGAGACTATTTTGCTGCAGTATTTTGTGAACACTGCTCTCGTGTGGGATCAGGCTGAAGAGGACATTTTAGTGGGAGGAAGAGAGCAATAGGAAGAGGAGGATGATTCATGTTCAGCATCTCAAGTGGAGGATAGAGTGCAAGCATTGAATAATGAAACAAAGAGGAGATATTCAGCATGCCAGGAAGGTTACTGTTAGAGAGCTGTTAGAATTATTTAAAAAGGTTAGTCTATGAATAAACATGTCTCATCAAGGTCTCTTACACATGCAAAGAGAGATGCTAATGAATAATAAAAGAGTAATAGGGACTAGCAAAGAAATTAATGTTAATCTTATCCAAAGCAGATACAAATTAATATTGGAGCAACATTTTTGTAATCACTTCTCAAGGCAAAAATTCAATTAATGTGACTATATCAATATTTCAAATCTTAGTCCCTTGAAAGTATACTTGTCTCTCTTCATATAAGCTCGCTCTCTTCTGTGAAAGGCTGTGGCTTATCTTGTCAATACTTAGGAAGAGTTCTAAATGGTACAGTTGGAAGAAATTGGTACCAGTTCTCTAAAACATAGTGCTGTGATAGAGAATAGCCTCAGGGCACATTTCAGTTTAGAGAAAAGTAATTACTCTGTAGAAAATAGACATGTAAGAACCAATAGTTTGCCTTTCTTTATTCTTGTATTTACTCTTTCATAGATGCACATGTATAGAAAATCCAGGAAGGCTTTTGGAGAACGCATATTTTTATGTACATAACTACAGTCATAGGCAAGATATACCCTTATACTATTTGGATTTAAATTATATCATATCTACTGGATGAGCACAAGAAAACAACACATCATAACACTACTGAAAGGAGACTCTAGTTCTCCCAGTAAGAAAACAATTATGTATACGAAAGTTGAAATAGATTTATGAGCCTGAGTTAAATTTTATCCTGTGTCATGTCCTGCTTTTGAAGACAAGAAAAGGAAAATAAATGAAGACAGGAAGAGGACAATAAATACGTTTTCCTAGGAATTATTAATATATATGATTTTTTCAATAGAGATTTATCTTTTCTCATATATTTTTCTTTTGTTGGTAGTCACTAGATACATTTTATATAGTGAGTTATTCCTCTCTTTTGGCATACAATATAAATGCCTGTCATACTTTGTTTAAGGTGTCAGTGACTTAGAAAAAGTTTATGAAACTAAATGGACTCTTCGAATAAGTGTTTTGCAGCTGGGCAGAATGTGTTGTTTATGTTGTAATGCCCTGACAGGTTTATATAATAAGAGGTGCTAACACCACCATACTGTGATAGATTGGACTTATTTGAAGCTTAGTTTTGTAGACAAATGGGCATACATGCTGTTTGCAAAACGAAATGACAATTCAAAGCATGTTACCCTATTAAAATAACTGTCTTGACAATCTCACTTCTGTACTTTTAATAGACAGTATCATTTCCATAATGAAAGAAAAATGAAATAGTTTCAATACTGAATGAGTTTCCCTAATGTTACTGGGATTTGTCTCATGATATAAAGCTTTTCTATCACTCTTAAAGCCTCTTCACATCTGAGTACAAAAAATTCTGTGAACAGCTTTTGTCTAGCTAAATCTGTATTACCACAGAGATATACTGGAGATAAGATTAATATATAATGCCCAGCATTCCTGCTTAAAATGATTTATTCTATGAGGTGGAGACCAAATTTCAGTCTTATTAAAAACAAACAAACAGGGGCTGGAGCGGGAACACAAGAGGTAAAAGGCATCTGCCTTGAACGTGTTAGCCTAGAAGGACCTTGGTTCGATCCTCCTGTGTCCCATATGGTCCCCGAAGCCAGGAGCGATTTTTGAGCGTATAGCCAGGACTAACCCCTGAACATCATCGGGTGTGGCCTAGAAACAAAACAAACAACAACATAAACAAAACATCTATCAGATGACATTTTTTTAATAAGCTGAATATAGCAGGAAAGACGATCTGAGATTTCATGGCACTAAATTCATCAGCGGTAGATCCTCACTTTTGCATTCTCCTCAGAAGTCTTTGATAACTTGCCAGTCTAACATTAAACTGCAGCTTCCCAGGACCAATAATTTTATTACCTGCTTCAATAAACTTGACCTCAAGAAAGGAGTTAAATATGACAGAATGAAATGAAATTTTTCAAATGATGTTAGTTTAGTTACAATTGACAATTCCAAGAATATTTTCATACTATGATCTTGTGATTTTCCTTGAGTGGCTAAAGTTTTTCTTTGCATTCATTCACATATGGTTATTACATATTAGAAATATATCAATACAATTTTATAAGGCAATTAGTCTCTGTACATGTTCATGATTTTAATGCATATGAAAATGACTCAGAAATGATAATTAACTTCTTCAAATTCCACTGCCATTAAAGAGAAAAATATATATTTATATGCTAAAATATAAGGACACTAAATTAAGCTACAATTGTGCCTACACAAGAATGTTCTAATACTTATGATCTGCAGGCATCATTTTGGAAATTCACTTAATTATCAAGTGCCTTTGCTAAGTTTCCAAATTGGGATAAACTTTCTAGAGAAAGAGAAATAAAATAAAACCTATCCAAGATATCAGGCATAAAGAACAATATGCCATGATTTAACGTGCAATAAGAGGAACAAATTAGCATTCATGAGTTTATTCTTTGACAAGTAATCAAGTAGTTTAATTTCATTTGATATTGATTTTAAAATGATTGTTCTGGACATATTCTTAAACGCAGGCATGAAAATAAAGTGATGCCTGCTTTTTCCTTTGATCATTTCATTAATTTCTCACATCACAATGTCATTTTCTTAATATTTATAAAAATAATTTAAAACATATTTAGAAAGATAACATAGTAAAAGCTTGTATATTTTGGAGATTAGCCCCTTGTCTTATGGGTATTGGATGAATAGTTTCACCCACTCAGTGGGGGGCTCTTGTATCCTGGGTGCTATTTCTTTTGAGGTGCAGAAGCTTCTCAGTTTAATATATTCCCATCTGTTAATCTCTGCTTTCACTTGCTTGGAGAGTACAGTTTCCTCTTTGAAGATGTGTTTAGTCTCAATGTCCTGGAGTGTTTTACCTACATGTTGTTATATGTATCTTATGGTTTCGGGTCTGATATCGAGGTCTTTCATCCATTTGGATTTAACCTTCATATATGATGTTAGCTGGGGGTCTAAGTTCAATTTTTTGCAATTGGCTGGCCAGTTGTGCCAACACCACTTGTTGAAGAGGCTTTCTTTGCTCCATTTAGGATTTCTTGTTTCTCTATCAAAAATTAGGTGATTGTATGTCTGGGGAAGATTCTCTGAGTATTCAAGCCTATCCCACTGATCTGAGGGCCTGATTTTATTCCAATACCTTGCTGTTTTAATAAATATTGCTTTGTAGTACAGTTTAAAGTTGGGGAAAGTAAATACTCCCATATTCTTTTTCCCAATAATTGCTTTAGCTATTCTAGGGTGTTTATTGTTCCAAATGAATTTCAAAAGTGCCTGATCTACTTCTTTGAAGAATGTCATGGGTATATTTAGAGGGATCGCATTAAATCTCTATAATGCCTAGGGGAGTATTGCCATTTTGATGATGTTAATCCTGCCAATTCATGAGCAGGGTATGTGCTTCCATTTCTGTGTGTCCTCTCTTATTTCGTGGAACAGAGTTTTATAGTTTTCTTTGTATAGGTCCTTCACATTTTTAGTCAAGTTGATTCCAAGATATTTCAGTTTGTGTGGCACTATTGTGAATGGTTTTTTTGTTTGTTTGTTTGTTTTTTGTTTTGATTTTTTTTTGTTTTTGGGCCACACCCGGCGGTGCTCAGGGGTTACTCCTGGCTGTCTGCTCAGAAATAGCTTCTGGCAGGCACGGGGGACCGTATGGGACACCAGGATTCGAACCAACCACCTTTGGTCCTGGATCAGCTGCTTGCAAGGCAAACACCACTGTGCTATCTCTCTGGGCCCTGGGTTTGTTTCCTTAATGTCCATTTATTCCTTATTACTATTGGTGTATAGAAAGGCCATTGATTTTTGGTGTTAATTTTGTAGCCTGCCACCTTGCTACATGAGTCTATTGTTTCTAGAAGCTTTTTCATAGAGATTTTAGGGTTTTCTAGGTAGAGTAGTATGCCATCTGCAAACAGCGAGAGCTTGACTTCTTCCTTTCCTATATGGATTCCCTTGATATCGTTTTCTTGCCTAATCGCTATAGCGAGTACTTCCAGTGCTATGTTAAATAGGAGTGGTGAGAGAGGACAGCAAAAAATATACAAGGCACTGACAGAAATTTACAAGAAAAAAAATCTAATCCCATCAAAAAATGGGGAGAAGAAATGGACAGACACTTTGACAAAGAAGAAATACAAATGGCCAAAATACACATGATAAAATGCTCCACATCACTAATCATCAGGGAGATGCAAATCAAAACAACTATGCGGTACCACCTCACACCCCAGAGATTGGCACACATCACAAAGAATGAGAACAAGCAGTGTTGGCGGGAATGTGGAGAGAAAGAAATTCTTATCCACTGCTGGTGGGAATGCCATCTAGTTCAACCTTTATGGAAAGCAATATGGCGATTCCTCCAAAAACTAGAAATCGAACTCCCATACGACCCAGCTATACCACTCCTAGGAATATACCCTAGAAACACAAAAATACAATACAAAAATCCCTTCCTTACACCTATATTCATTGCTGCACTATTTGCCATAGCAAGACTCTGGAAACAACCAAGATACCCTTCAACCGATGAATGGCTAAAGAAACTATGGTACATATACACAATAGAATATTATGCAGCCGTCAGGAGAGAAGAAGTCATGAAATTTTCCTATACATGGATGTACATGGAATCTATTATGCTGAGTGAAATAAGTCAGAGAGAGAGAGAAAGACGCAGAATGGTCTCACTCATCTATGGGTTTTAAGAAAAGTGAAAGACATCTTGCAATAATAACTTTCAGACACAAAAGAGAAAAGAGCTGGAAGTTCCAGCTCACCTCTTAAAGCTCACAACAAACAGGAATGAGTTTAGTTAGAGAAATAATTACGTTTTGCACTATCCTAATAAAGAGAATGTACGATGGAAATAGAAAGCCTGTCTAGAGTACAGGTGGGGGTTGGGTGGGGAGGAGGGAGATTTGGGACACTGGTGATGGGAATGTTGCACTGGTGATGGGTGGTGTTCTTTACATGACTGAAACCCAAACACAATCATGTATGTAATCAAGGTGTTTAAATAAAAAAATTTAATAAAAAAGATAGTAAAATCTACAAAACAACGTGTAGCCCTGTTACTACTTTTAATAGAAGACTTGAAATCTTCTGAAAGATAAAAGATAAATAAAAAAGATAAAATTGAAGAACTTACCTGCATAATATAAAGAGAAATTTATTAGAAGTCATCAACAATTATCTAAATATACATTAAGCACTGACTATAGATAGTATCTGGAAGAAGATCCACTCATGAATTACAGGTACACAGTATCATTAATCAAAGTACAGTCATCATTGTACTCTTACTCATTTCATGTAACTTTCTCTGGCCCTTAATGCTTAAACCCCAATCTATGTGTGAAATAGAGCAAATATTGTTAAAATAAACATTAAAATAAAAAGCTATATAAATGAAAATGATCAACCTGTTGATTCTACTATTTTCATGGTTATTTTTAGGTTTGTGATTGCTCATGCACCATCATCTTTTAAGTAACTCTCACTTCTTTGTGTCATATAATGATTGATGGACTATAATTTGAGACAAATATTGACTCTTGCCACACCTTTTTAAAGAAATATGACAATTTAACTAGTGTTTTTCTCTTACAACACCAATATTTCAGAGTAAAATATAATTGGCCCTCTCTCAGTAGGACACTGAATTTTAAGGAAAGAATTTACATATGAACAAAGTGAGTTTTCTCGTAACAGTGATACACAGTGACTAAGCATTTCTGCTTCAATAATTTCTAGAATTTTTTAATCAGGATTCTCTCAATCTTAGTTTGATAAATTTACCCTTCTTCATACAATAGAGCTCTTGTATCTTTCCAATTATTTGTCCCAATACACTGATTTTCCATTTTCTTTTTCATTTTAAATAGTAAATAACTAAAATGCCAAAATCCTAATGTAGTCAAAGATTGTTGGCGAACAACTTATGCTTCATTAAAACTATTTGCGTGACCAAATGCATTTTAAGGAAACAACTAAAATTATAATATCCCAAAAAGATAGCATAGGGGTAGGGCTTTTGCCTTGCATGCAGCTGACCCAGGAAGGATGATGGCTCAAATGCCAGTATACCATATGGTCCCCGAGCCTGTTAGGAACGATTTCTGAGCATAAGCCAGGACTAAACCCTGAGCACTTCTGTGTGTTGCCCAACAGCCCCCAAATTATAATATTGACTCATGGAAATCTAACTATTATCTATTATTTAATCTATCATACATAATGATCCATACTTTCAAAATGGGACTCCTAACTTTTTATCATTATTAGTATGCGTTTATCTAGTCTACCATGTTCTCTCTAATTAGCAGGTACTTGTACTTTGTACTTGTTGCTTAAGTTTTTTCCATCTGAAATTTTATTTCCACAAAGAATTCCGGGAAATATTTAAAATTAAATTAAATTATTTTACTCTCACTTTACAATTATTTTATGGCTATTGATAACAACTCAAATTTAAAACTTATATCCTGATCATCTAGACAGTGCTAGTGTTATATTTTGTACTTAATTTTAACTGGAATATTAACTTTATCACATAAAATTCCTTTTCAAAAGTGATTTTGTTTCATAAGTATTATAAAACTAGTCCAGAGAGATAGAACTGTTGGGAATAAGCTTACTTTACAGATGGCCTACTTAGGTTTCGCCCTGCCACCACATGTATTTCTTTAGAATCTCCAGGAGTTATCCCATAGTACAGAGTCAGGATTTAATTTTGAACACTGACATTTGTGGCCCCAAAAGAAACAAAAAGAATTAATTTAAATTCTAAAATATGGGGCAGAGAAATAGTTCCAGTTCGGGAGTTAATGTACATGTCTTGTATGTATGTGGCCAACATGAATTTGATCTCTTAATCCCCCACTAGGTCCCACTACATAGACCAAAAATAATATCTGAGCACTGTTAAATATGATTTCACCCTCATTCTTAAACTTCCCCAGGTTTGCGGCTCTCAATTCAAATTTTTCTCAGAACATTTTTAATAGTTTGTTTTCATACTAGCCTTTGTCTATTTCATTTCTTTATAAAAATGTTTATATATTATTTGTGTATTTTAGTGACTATTTTTATGTATTCCTTGGAATGTAAGATTCATGTGGGCATAAAGATTAACAGATAAAATCCTGTGCCTAGCACATGTGTCAATATGACACCCTTGGTGTCAATGATTGCCTCTCAGTAAATATTTTATGAATAAATGAATGCATATTTTATATACATCATGACTGAATTACTTTCCCTATCACACATCTTATAATTTTTCCCTTGAAAAAGTACTTTTTTATTTTAATTCTATTTTTTCATGTTTAAGTGCTTGAAAACTTATATAAATCTTTGTTTAAGCTTGTCTTTTACAGAATATAAAGTGAAGAATATTTTGAAATTTTAATGCCCTATTTCTTTTGTTTTCTATAATGGTAATGAGATTAAAATGAATACAGTAAAAGCTACGGATCTACTGAATTTCACTAGAGAATAGGCTTACAAAATACTTATGGTGTCAAAGGAAACCTAATAAATCTTCCCTGTACTTATAAAGCTTCTTAAAGTAAAATTTCAAGATTTCATACAGATTTCATAAAGATAATAGAATGCTATATTTAAACTATTATGTGCTGTGTCATCAGACAAATCCTCATTTATTTTCTCAGAATTAGTACACTCAAAGAAACTCTCTCTGAAATGGTTAGAAAGTCAAGTTTAACTATTAATAGGAAACAATCAACTTCTTGCATCAGAGCAATCAGAATAGTGATTAGAAATTTTCTAGATCTTATTGGGAAAATTAGCAACAATTCATATTAAATAAAGTATAAGAAATAAGGTAGGTGCAATAGCACAATAGGTAGGGCATATTACTTGCATGTGGCTGACCTGTGACTGAATAGGTTCTACCCCCAGATTTTCATATGCCCCCACGCTTGCCAGGAGTAAATTCTTGAGTGCAGAGCCAAGATGATGCCAGGTATGGCCCAACACACCCCCAAATTAAAAAAAATTAAGAGCATCTGGATAGGAAAGGAAAACGTCAAGCTCTGTTTGCAGATGACATGATACTATATTTAGAAAACCCTAAAGACTCTACAAAAAGTTTCTAGAAACAATAGATTCAAATAGCAAAGTAGCAGGCTACAAAATTAACATGCAAAAATCAGTGATCTAGACAGGCTTTCCAGTTCCCTCATTTATTCACATGATTATGGAAGTTCTCAGTGTAGTTATTTCTATAACTGCACTCAACACGCTTTGTGGTGATCTTCATGAAGTGAGCTGGAAGTTCCAGCTGAAAGTTCCAGCCTGTCTAGAGTGCAGGTGGGGTGGGGTGGAATGGAGGGAGATTTGGGACATTGGTGGTGGGAATGTTGCACTGTTGAAGGAGGGTGTTCTTTTTTTTTAAAATTATCTTTATTTAAACACCGTGATTACAAATATAATTGTAGTTGTATGATTACAGTCATGTAAAGAACACCCTCCTTCACCAGTGCAGGATTCCCACCACCAACTTCCCAGATCTACCTACTCCCCACCCCACCCACACCTGTACTCGAGACAGGCTTTCTTTTTCCCTCATTCATTCACATTTTTATGATAGTTTTCAGTGTAGTTATTTCTCTAACTGCACTTATCACTCTATGTGGTGAGCTTCATGTCATTACCTGCACCTACATGGGAGGATGGGAGAAGTAAGGGTTGGGACTGAGGCAGTAAAATATTAGAAATGAGCTTTGTAGGGCAGTATCAAGGTCCCAATACAAGATGGATAGTATGAATATATGCACACAATACTATCAATATGAAAACAAAGAGAAAAAATTTCCACTGACTGTACCAACATAAACCAGAGCTAGAACAGCCTGCCCTCCTCCCAGAGCGCATTCCCATTAGTGTAGGGAGAGATAGGGGGAAACCTGTTGACCCCTATAGAGTCCACCTAGATCGGTGCCCAGGGAAAGACTGAAGTCCACGGGAGAAAAACCCTATACCTGGCAAGAGCTGGTCTCCAGAATCAAGGAGGGAACCAGAAGCCAAATGTCTGCTCACCCTCCTCCCCATGCACCTCCCCCTAGAGTACAGAGGGAGGGGGAACCTGAGGACCACTAAGAGTCCACCTGAACCCACTTCTGGCCATCTGAGCTGGCATCCAGGGAAGGCCTAGAGTCAGGGGAAAGACAAGGATGGCTGGGGACCTGCCCAAGCCTCCCAGCACTCCCTAGGCTAGGGAGAAGGCTCTGGTATGGGGCCTCCCCAAACCCCATACCTGGCAAGAGCTGGTTTCCAGAATCAAAGAGGAAACCGGAAGCCAGATGTCTGCCCGCCCAAGGAGGGTGTTCTTTACATAACTGAAACTTAATCACAATCATATTTGTAATCAAGTTGTTTAAATAAAGATAAAAAAACAATCAATGATCTTCTGATACACAAATAATGATAAGAAATGGACATTAAAAACACAATTTCTTTCATATTAGTGCCACACAAACTCAAATATCTTGGAGTCAACTTAACTAAAAAGATTTAGGCCCTGTACATAGAAAACTATAAAAACCTTAAAGAAATAAAAGACTGGTCTTCAGGGCCAGGTAAATCAGGCCCTGGGGGAAGCGTGGGGGAGAGAGATTTCTCCCCTATGCATACACAAACTACAGAGGCAGGGGCTACACCCAGAAGACTCCACATGCTAATTCTTCTGTTTCTCTTTAGCTGGTATGTTGAGGGTTCTGGGCAGGACAGCTAGCCATAGGCCCCCTGGGCTGACCACTTAGTCCAGGGGACTGAGATTCCCCCATGCCAGACTGGTCTTCAGGGCCACACCTGATAAATCAAACCCTGGGCAAAGAGTGGGGGAGAGAGATTTCTCCCCTATGCATACACAAACTACAGAGGCAGGTGTTGCACCCAGAAGACTCCACATGCCAGTTCTTCTGTTTCTCTTCAGCTGGTATGTTGGGGTCTCTGGGCAGGACAGCTAGCCATAGGCCCCCTGGGCTGACCACTTAGTCCAGGGGACTGAGATTCCCCCATGCCAGACTGGTCTTCAGGGCCACGCCTGGTAAATCAGGCCCTGGGGGGGAGGGTGGGGGAGAGAAATTTCTCCCTTATGCATACACAAACTACAGAGGCAGGGGTTGCTCCCAGAAGACTCCACATGCCAGGACTTCTTGTCTCTTCAGCTGGTATGTTGGGAGCTCTGGGTGGGACAGCTAGCCATAGGCCCCCTGGGCTGACCAGTTAGTCCAGGGGACTGAGATGCCCCCATGCCAAACTGGTTCAGGGCCATGCCTGGTAAATCGGGCCCTGGGGGGATGGTGGGGAGAGAAATACCTCCCCCAATCATACTGGACTTCATTCAGGGGTTCTTTTCTTACTAGTATACATTTTCAAAAGTGCGCGGGCACGACATATATACTTTTTAACAACAACCAAAAATATTCTTAATTCTCGACTGTTTCTAGGAAAAAAATGGAATTCCCTAGATTTGGAGGATAATATTTAAATAGGTCTTTAAAATCAGTGTATATGTAGATGTGACTTCCTATACAGTGATCCTCTCTGACTACCAAGCCTAATCCATAAACAACTCATCTATACAATATATATAGCCCCTCTGATATATTGCTCCTTCCCCACAACAGAGCCCCTTCTACTTCCTCATCTCCCAATCTGGATTCATTATCTTCCCCTTAATTAACCCTCTTTACCCTCAGTTCTTTAACTTGTTAGGCACCAAGACTGACCTCCTGCCCCAACAGATTCTGCCCTTTCGCACACCCCTACAAAGCTCATTATTACTCCTTAACTCTCTCACCCCCAACCATCAGTACTCCACATTTACCCTTTTTAACTTCAGTACTATACAATCTTAATCAGAGACTGAAGTCGTGCATTGGATTTAACAACCCCCAACTATTTCAAAAGACATAAAATGAACACATATGTCTTTTGAATATTCTATGTATATTTTCTTTAACAGCTATAAATTTTCTAAATATTCTTTTACAGTGACGATTCTACCCACTTTTTATCTTGTCTTCTCTTTGTGAGCTGTTCAATAAGGAATTTTGGTGGAAGAGTCCCTCAGTTTAATGCTTATGATTGAACCATGTCATGGGGATTGTTGGACTTGTTCTTATGGCCCCCATATGCACTGATAATACCACGTGGCATTGTTCCTTGTTTGCATAGGCACATTAAAATGGGAAAATACTATACATACAAATAAGTTCTTATCTATTAGAGATCAGAACACACAAATCTCATAGTGCAATGGGGCCTTACACCCTGAACATTGATATAATGACCTGGCACAGGCCTCAGAAGAATGGGCATCCTCCATTCACCCGTGAACCAGGGAAGCTATCTACAAAACATCCAAGGTTTTTTATAACAACACCTGAAAGCAATCCTCTACCAGAGAAGACCCTACCACAGCTCTGACATGGACCTGCTCAAAAGAGACTTCTCTTAACACTAAGACTTGACAACAACACCTGCTTGCAGGACAGAGTTCTCTGCATTGCCCTTTAATTGTGAGGTGAAACTAGAGGATGCTCTGCACCATCTTGACTGCAATGTAGAATATGCAGATTCCAGGATCTTTAATACAAAAACATGATACCAACAACAGAGACTGTGTGAAAAATAATAGTGTATTGGCACTATAGACAATGACCTGAATTGGACAAACTAGTTTTCCTGGAGCCTAGAGTTGGTCTTATGCCAGGAAACTTCAGGGGTAGGGTCTCCTTGTATTTAGGCCAAGGCTTTTCCTTCCCATGTCCCTCATATTTTGGTGGGCCTATGCAAACAATAATTGCCACTTTAACACTGTTTTTACTGTGCTCCTTTGACTCTAATCCTTAAGAAAAACAACCCACTTAAACTTTTGAGGTTAACTTAAACTAATATGCATGTGTATGGAAATGTAAAAAAGTACTTTGCCTTCAATGTATAAGGAGTTACATAAGTTTTATGGCTTTAGATTGCTTTGTGTGCTGCTAAGAAATATTATGTATTACAATCTGGGGACTTGAGGGACAAAGTAATTGTACATGGGTTCTGTTTTATTTTTCTTAATATTTTTTGGCTGAAAGTTCAAAGTTAAGATATCAGCAATGGGACTATTGAGAATTCTGTTTATGAGTGATTGTAACTTTACCTTGTCTTCTTTCTTTGCATCTTTGTTCTCATAATTAAAAATAAAAAATTAAAAAAAATTAAAAAAATTTTAAAAAGATATAAAAGAGGACACAAGGAAATGGAGACACATGCCCTGCTCATGGATTGGGAGGATTAATATTGTTAAAATGGCAATAATCCCCAAAGCATTATACAGACTTAATGTAACCCCTCTAAGAATACCCATGACTTTTTTCTAAGAAGTGGACCAAATGCTCCTGAAATTCAGTGGAACAATACACACCCACAAATAATTCAAGCAACCCTTAGGAAAAAGATGATCTGAGGCATCACTTTTCCCACCCAACTTTAAATTGTATTACAAAGCAATAGTCATGAAAAAAAATTGTATTGGAGTAAAGACAGACCCTCTCAGATCAATGGAATAGACTTGAGTATTCAAAGAATGTTGCCCAGACATCCAGTCAATTAATCCTTTATAAATCAGCAAAAAAAAAAAAAACACAAACTTGAGGAAGAGAAGCCTCTTCAACAAGTTGTTTTGGGACAACATGTCAGCCACATGCAAAAAAGCAAATTTGAATCACCAACACCATGCACAATTGTCAAATAAAATGGATTATAGACCTTGATATCAGACCTGAAACTGTAAGCTGACTTCCTATTATTTTCTAAGATTCCCTATGATGTCCCTAGAGAAAGATTATAATACTGTAGGGGAATAAAGAAATAGTTTTTTTATTCTTCTGTCAGTATTATCCTCACAAAATACTTTCACTTTGGTTGTAGTCAGTTAGTTCAATTAGAAGTAAATGGATCCAGAGAAACCTGTTTCCTGGATTCATTTGTAGAACCAATTTCATGACATTTTTCAGGAATACTAGTACAAGTCAATTGCTAGTAGCTAATATCTCCTCAGAGTGCTTCTTCTGAGTTCAGAGACATCAGCAGAGATTTAGGGAAGTTTTCTATTTACCCATCTAAATTAAAATTTTGCATAATCTATCATGAAATATTTCAAGTTACTCATTAATTCTGAGGAGAATTCAGTCTGATGAGTGCCATTGGTATTTCTGTAATGACTAGGTCTTAGTGACAAATTTTGTCAAAGAAAAGATGTAAAGTGTTACTTGGTTTTTCACTTACTATTTAGTTTACAAGGATTAACAGTGTATCTAATAGTTCCCATCAAAGATACTAAACATCTTGACTCATGAGGATAATATAAAGTCACACTAAATTTTAGTGAAAATTAGAGGGACAAACACTAGATGCCTACCTAGATATGTTCAATTTATACAGAGACTAAGATGCTAACTAAGGAATAAAAATTTGAGTTACTATGGTTAAGTTACTTAATCATTCAAAGATAAGACTATAGTTATGGTTATACTTGCTTTGAATTATTGTATGAATAATTGATACCTGGACATGTCAATCCCCTTTATCATGTTTAACACACATAATAAAGCCATATATAGCTCTGGGTTATTTTTAATTGACCTTATGACCCATGTCAAAGGCAAGAAAAAATGATGCTTCATACTCTGTTCCTCACTACTTAATAAATGAGAAATTTAAACATGAATGCACAATGCTTCTCAGCCTTATTTTTAACTATATTCTAAGTATTTTTATTCTAAAGGAGCTTGATTAGGAAAGTATAAGGCATTAATACATCTAACTGACAAATTGCTAAAGAAACAGAGCAAATACACATGTTATGTACAACTTCTGGATTAAGAATATTGCTACACTTTGCATTTCAATGCATTAATTTAATATTCATTCCTAATAGTTCATAGACTATATATGCATATTAATATTATGAAAAAGTGCTCAAATTAATAACATAGAACACTAATAGGGTTATTGAGTTGTATTCTTATATCAAATTTATAAACTTCTGGTTTAAAATTCTGTGAAATGATTAGAAGATGCAATGTGCCCAATTCATTAATGAAGGTATCAGGTTTTATAGGATGATGTTTATAAAGTACTCAGAATTCTAGGCAAGTCTTCTTGCATAAATATGCATTTTTACTAGTATTATCAAATGGCAAATTCACACTGAACATGTAATAAGATTATTAAGAATCAAATGTAAGATAACAGTAATGAAAAAGAGGCAAAAAAAAAAAAGACTATTAAGTAAGAAGTAAAAACTCTACTAGAAAAATTAGTGGGAGCCCGAAGTCAAAAAGCAGAAATTGTGTGATGTACTGCACAGATGCTGAGCTTTTTCTTTTAAACTCTTCTGCTGCCTGTGCAAAAGGGCTGAAACTCTAACGAGTACCATTTTTTTAACAGCACATCAAACATCATGCCCTGAGACTCAGCCAAAAATACCACAAGGAAGGAAGAATGGCCCTTCTCATTCCCCAGCCTTTCTTATCCAGATGAATTGTATAATAAAAATATCCTTCCAATTATTTCAAGGCCTTACAAGAGAAAAGGGGAAGATAGCGCTTAAGTTCAATTCTGAAAAGGCGTGAGTTGAAGTTGTCACTGAGGCTATTTTTGAACAAGTTGGCCATTCCCAGTAAAGATTGTTTAAAGAAAACTTTCTTGCCCTGTTTAAAAAGTTAGAAGATGATGGAAGAGTACCCCCTTCTATCAAAGAGGGATGGAAGTAATAAAATGTAGAATTTTATAAAATCATTTGAAATCTTCAAATACTTTGATAAAAGACAAAAGCAAAGAGAAGATCACTAAACTCTATTTTGTAGTAGAAGTAAAAGGATTCTTTATAAGGTTTCTTCAGAGAAGTGTTTGAAAAAATAAAAATGCTAAGTATTAAAGTGCATTCCTTCTTTATTTTTTTCAGAACAACTTCAATTTGTTGTTGTAGGTTTTTCATCAGTTAATGCTTATACTCCTTGTACAAATGCCTACCTACTTAAGCTCCTAATGCAAATGTCTAACTTTTTTTATACCTCCTAATGCAAAATACCTACCCATTTATGCTCCTTGTGATACAAATAATTACCTATCAGTGAATAATAGTTTTTTAATGACAAGATGAATGAACAAAAATAAGGATGAATCTGTGGTGTATGCTGTACATTGATTCAACTTCTACAACTGGTGGACATGAAAAGGTCATCAATCAGACTAAAGAGAAAGCTTTCTTATGTTACATATTTTGTTTGGTAGCTGGATTTTAAAAAAATACCTATATTTTCAAAAATTTATTAAAATGCAAGTTGAGAGCACTAATATTGCTAAAGACTCTCTGATTTGTACAGTTATATTTTTATATAATAAGTTTTAAGGTTATAACTGACAATTTCATATTGCTCTCTGAATAGACTGACCCATCATACTGTAGAATATCCAATAAAAAGTTATTTGGCAATTAGTGGTTTCAACCACATTCATTAATTCTGTTTTATTTTGATGACCACTAGTACATGATTAGTGTTCAGTGGATTATTTAATATTTTTTTTACTTAAAACTATTTTCTGAAGCATTTTATTAATCTCTGCTCTCAAAGAGTAACAAAGCGATATGGAGATTCCTCCAAAAACTGGAAATCGAGCTCCCATACGATCCAGCTATACCACTCCTAGGAATATACCCTAGGAACACAAAAATACAATACAAAAACCCCTTCCTTACACCTATATTCATTGCAGCACTATTTACCATAGCAAGACTCTGGAAACAACCAAGATGCCCTTCATCAGACGAATGGCTAAAGAAACTGTGGTACATATACACAATGAAATATTATGCAGCTGTCAGGAGAGATGAAGTCATGAAATTTTCCTATACATGGATGTACACGGAATCTATTATGCTGAGTGAAATAAGTCAGAGAGAGAGAGAAAGACGCAGAATGGTCTCACTCATCTATGGGTTTTAAGAAAAATGAAAGACACCCTTGTAATAATTTTCAGACACAAAAGAGAAAAGAGCTGGAAGTTCCAGCTCACCTCAGGAAGCTCACCACAAAGAGTGATGAGTTTAGTTAGGGAAATAACTACATTTTGAACTGTCCTAATAACGAGAATGTATGAGGAAAATGGAGAGCCTGTCTAGAGTACAGGCGGGGGTCGGGTGGGGAGAAGGGAGACTTGGGACATTGGTGAAGGGAATGTTGCACTGGTGATGGGTGGTGTTCTTTACGTGACTGAAACCCAAACACAATCATGTATGTAATTAAGGTGTTTAAATAAATTAAAAAAATGTAAAAAAAAAAAAGAGTAACAACAACAACAAAAGATGTTGGGAGATGGAACTCCTAAGAGGTGGTAAAGAGGCCCAGGGTCACCATCGGTGATTTTCAGTTTAAAGTGAAGATCAGAAAATATTATGCTTCTAAAACACTGTAGTTTGGGGCTGCCTGGCTACCCATACAGTGCTGGGAAACTCATAGGTTCCATACAGCCAGAACTTACTTGATCCATCCAGCAATGGTCAAATAACAAGGGGTGCTGCGATCAAAACTATACTGGGCATATACTAATCATGCAACCTTACTACTGTCCTACCTCTTCCAGGTCTCTCAAAACTAATTAAAATCTGCCTAAGCACCAAGTGTCTTCTAATTTATTGAAGTTATGTATCCCAAATCTGTTATTAACAAGCTCCTAGATGTGTGTTTATAATTCTTCATCCTTTTGCATTTACAAAGAACTTCTATTTTAACAACTTTTTCATGTTATTCCTCAAACCATACTACATTGTTTAGTACAGCAGTGAAATAGAACCACATTGTTTTCCTTATTTCATATATAAATAAGAAACTCTAGAAATAATTTTTAAAAACTGCAAACTTTAATTGATATATTTATAATTAAAGGCTAAGATTTTGTTTTATTCTTTCATCTGGTGATGTAATAAATTATTTTGAAAACTGATGACTTCAGTGCTACACTTTGTTCCAACTAAGATATATACCTCTCAATAAATAAATGTGTAATTGTTAAGAATTAATAAATCTCTTTTTTAATAATAAATAATCTCTTAATGCAAACATCTATAAATGTATTCAAGTTTTCAGCTAAGAATGCATACTTCCTAAGAGAAAGACTGGATAAGTCAGTTGCTATTTTTGTTACAGGATTCTCTTTAAATTACTCTTTTTCCATGACAACATTTCCTGAGGAAAAAGCCATGCTAATATTTTTTACAAATCATCAATTTGCTTTCTGCAGCAGTTTTTGCATCAATATGTATGGCTGACATTTATACCTGTTCCATTTTATCAGTACATTTTATTCAGTACACACACACACAAACACAAAGAAGTTCAGCCCTATCAAATAGTCATTTTCACACTATTTATCAATAGTACACTTAATCAAGGTCATTGATTCTTTTTATTAATCGGTTATTACAGTCAGAGTTTCTCCAGTTGGTTTCACAATATCTGAGCTATAGTCTAATAATTCAAAAAATTATTGTTAGACATCCTTTATGGAAAAGAGCATAATAAATAATGAGAATAGAATTTGATGGTCTAAGTTAAGTCTCAACTAGCTAATATAGAATCAAGTTTTCAGAAAGCAGTCAATTTTAAAATCTTTCAGTCTGGTTTTACAATTTCTGGTACTTTTGGTTACTTATGTTATCTACTGAAACTTTTAAAATGTCAATTTACTTTAGTGTCGGCCTCTTACTCAACGCACAACAGTCTGTAGATTTACCTCTCTAGTATAATGTTTTCTCGTTTGCTCCATATCCATGCTTTACATTCACTTTTATTTATTTATTTGTTTGTTTGTTTGTTTATTTTTGTTTTTAGGCCACACCCAGTGAAGCTCAAGGATTAGTCCTGGCTATACACTCAGAAATTGCCCCTGGTATATGAAAATATACCAAAGATAGAGTAATTGTTTGTGATGAAATAACTAAGATATTTTCTTTTTGGAAAATATTTTATAGTGTTCTAAGAAGTTGGAGGACTGATTATTGCTTCATATTTTCTATCATTTTAAT
Organism: Suncus etruscus; assembly: GCF_024139225.1. Classification (NCBI taxonomy): domain Eukaryota; kingdom Metazoa; phylum Chordata; class Mammalia; order Eulipotyphla; family Soricidae; genus Suncus; species Suncus etruscus. Next base: position 73,000,810 of record NC_064855.1, read on the forward strand.
AGCATGCCACTTTTTCTCCTTTTACATTCAAAAAGCAAAAGTTCGTATCAATAGTAAATAGGTAGGGAAAATTATTGAATATGAACACAGTAGAAAAAAGATTAGACTCGGCTTATTTAAATATAAATTTGAAGGGTTTTTTCCTTTATTTGTTTACATTGGTAAGCTAGTGAAAATACTGAAGGAATGTAGCATAATGATATTAAGGAGGTGCATAGAGCACAAATACTGAGTGTATTTTTGGAATTAAAGTAATTGGTAACCATTCTAAGACTAGACTTAACATTGTCTATGCACTCAGCAATTTCTCCTGGCAGGCTTGAGGGACCGTATGGGATGCTAGAGATCAAACCCAGATCTGACTCATGCAAGGCAAATGCCCTATCCCCTGTTTTTTGGCTGGGTGTGGCCAAACACAAAAACTAATAAAAAGAGCTAATAAGATAATCTTTGACAGGGGAATTGTCTCATATTTTATATAAAGAACAAGCCTATTAACAGAACCATCAGAAATCATACCTATCTTTGTCTAAGTCCCAATAAATTTAGAATTAAACTAATAATTTTAGCAGCTATTGTCTTCCTCCATAATTTGAAATGGAAGAAAGTAATAAAGTCATTTCTTTTCTCTTGAAACTTTTAGCAGAAATAAAAATTAAAGAAAGAGGAAAATAACCTGGTCTGCATGTACACAGTAAACAAACCCACCTAGCTAAATTTAATAACTCAACCTAAGCAATGATCCTTTATAAAGTAGACAATAAAAATAAAACATACACAAAAGCTTTAGCTGCACAAAGTATTGTAATAATCAATGTGATTAATTCTATAGCTCTGGAGATATTTAAATTTCTAATAGAATTAAATATTTAAAAATGCACTCTACTGATAAGTGATTTAGGATTTAAAAACCTGTTCATAAGAAAAAAGGTTTACAATATTTGTTGCATACAAATGTCAGAATGAGGAAATATTGAATAATAAAAGCCTGTGAATGATTTTCTATATAATCCTTAAAATATGCCATAGGTAGCCATCAGGTTTAGAAGAAGCTCCAATAAGAAGAAATGTGTTCATGGAACTTGTCATGAACAAGAATACTTGTAACTGTGAAACTTGCAATGAGAGAATTACAATAATGTAGGCTGCTGATAATTTAGCTTAGCTAGAATCACTGAAAATATATACACAGTATTAAAATTCTGATGTCTTGTTCCTGTGTCAGAAATGACAATGACAAAAGGGGAAATAAGACTACATTGTCATGACAAAAACCATAGGGCCACACAAAATGGCTGAGTATGTCATCAAAATGAAGACAGGATGAGCTTTTCTTCCTGAAATATTTTTTTCACACTCTAGCTAAAATTAGTCTAAAATGTGATTCTACTCTACTTAAAAATATCCCCCAGCATCATGTAGATAAAAAAAAATCTCTTTCTAGGCAAAATGTGCCATGCAAAAAACTATACAACATCTTGAAATTATAATCCCTATGATGATTTTTTTTGTTTGTTTTTTGAGCCAATGGTTCTCAGGGGTTACTCGGGCTCTGCGCTCAGAAGTCGTTCCTGTCAGGCTCAGGGGAAAATATGGAAGGCAGGAAATCCAACCGGAGTTTACCCAGGGTTGACTGTGTGGAAGGCAAATGCCCTACAGCTGTGCAATCTCTCCAGCACTCCCTATAATAATTTTAATGGGGAAAATCTAATCCTCTCTTTTTGTCTAGTCATCTGAACAGATACAACTATTCCTTAACGCACCCTCATACAATGACCATGACTTGGAAACTCAATCACAAAGATATCTATAATAGTGCTCTATTTTCTAATATAGGGAAATTTATAAAATTCAAAAAAGCTAAATGATCCAAGTATTGTCTTTAATTCACTATGGCTATAATAATATTACAATTAATTTTATATTAATTTGTCCTTGCTTCTTGTTCATATGTAAAGCTTCTTTTAAGTATTCATATTTAGAAATTTATAGATATATTTATAGCATTTGACTTAATGTCGTCAAAGCAACCAGTCTGAATACAAGGTAACATCATTATTAGAAATAAATTCAGAATCATCAAATGACAAAAAATTCCATGTGTAAAACTTGAATATGTGAATATGTTCATGTGCCTCAAAAAGATTATGTGTAAAGATTAGTAGCTGAATCATTCTTCCTAAAGCAAAATATTGATTGCTTCTAAATATATGATTAAATATGCTTCCTAAAATGAATATGGGTTAAATCAATTATTTAATAATCACATAATATCACAGAAAATAATGAGCAGCGTATTCACATGCTCAAATAAATGGATTTATAAGAAATACATTCTTGCTGCTGTTTTGGGGCCATATTAGCTATGTTTTGGACTTAATCATGGCTCTGTAGTCAGGCATCACTCTTTTTAAGGACTGGGATCCAATATGTTTCCAGGGATCAAACCTGGGATGGGTATTATAATATATATACATATATGAATGTATATATTGCTATAAGAAATTTCCAGTATCCCTTTCTCTCTCTCTCTCTCTCTCTCTCTCTATATATATATATATATATATATACACACACATATATATATATATATATATATGTGTGTGTGTGTGCTTGAGTGTGTGTTTGGGTGTGTTATTGTATATGTACTCTTAATTAAAATAAGGCACTAAACATTGGAAAATTATATAATAGAGGAAAGTAACACACATATCTTCAAAAATTCTCTATAAAGTAAAATCAACTAGTGCTCAAGGAAACTAGATAATAAGGAAACAGTAGAAAATAATTTTAATAAATTATATACATTTGATTAATTTAATACTTGAATTTATGGGAGGCAAGAAAGTAAGAACTAAAAATTCCTGTAATATTTCAGTTCTATATTTTATAAAGAGAGCTCTTCAGAACTAACCTTCAGTAAACTCTTGGAACACCTGTTAGCCTTTATACGTTTTGCCTGTGAAGAATAATTCTATATATCTGATTTACTTTGCCAAATGGGAATTAATCATTTGTTAAAATTGCCTGATGTTTTATGTCCAACTTTACCAAGTGGGCCAAGTAAATTTACCTAAAAATATGATTTATAGTTAATACTTAAGTTTTCTCTTTGTAGTATGGGAAAATCATAGTTGTGAATAAAGTCAGTCAGTGTATGCCTAAGTCAGTGTAATACTAAGCCTGAAGAAATAGTGAACACAAATACTGTTTATTTCTGTAGTGGGAAACATTTCGCACAGTTTATGTATTGTTGCTAGGATAATTGAGCATATTCTCACGAGTTTTCTCTGGAAAGGGATCTACAAAAAAACTTGAGCATGACATCTATGATTTAGTTTCTGATTTTTCCTTTTCTTCATTTTAATTTTTATAATTTTACCATGAAATATTTTAACCATAAATATAACAAGTTTTATTCCATTTTAGTCCTGTCTGTCTTTTAAGAAAATTGTTAAGGAGCCAGAGCAATGGCGTAAGTGGTAGGGCATTTGCCTTGCATGCGCTATCCTAGGACAGACTGCGGTTTGATCCCCTGGTGTCCCTCCCATATGGTCCCCCAAACCAGGAGTGACTTCTGAGTGCCTAGGCAGGAGTAACCCTTGAGCATCTCCAGGTGTGGCCCTCCCAAAAAACCAAACAACAAAAGTTAATTTTAATAATTAATTGAAGGTGAAAATACACCAACTGCATATTCCTCAGGCAAAGCTTATACATTTTAAAAAATGTTTATACATTTTATGGCTAAAATTGACTTTTATCAATGTCAAATCAAATCACGAAAATCAGATTTTTATCATTGAGCTTCTACTATAACTATAACCCTATGCTAGAGGGCTTGTGAGAAATTCTAAAATAAACTCCTAATCAAGTGTCATTTCCCCACCTGAAGGGCTAAAAACTAAGAATAAACATTTATGAGTTTATAGGTAGAATCTTACTGTCACATCCTATGATAAAAGGTGAACCAGAACTTTTATAGTACCTGAAAATTGACGATTACTATTGATGAGCCCAAAGAGAGAATGCAACATATTGAAAAAAAATTTTTTATGCTAGGAGGCCCAGGCTCTGATTATTGACCATCATGGAACACCCAAAACTCCAAAATTTATATAAGATATATGTGTATATATATGTACACACACACAGTATATATAATTATTTCTTCTCAGTAGCAGTGACTTTCTCTTGATTTTTTCATTTGTTTTATTTTATTTAGCGCACTACCGTATATGATGCTCAAGGCCTTTACTCTTCAAAATATACTTGGGGATTACTCTCTTGACAGGGCTCAGGAACCATATTGGTTTATAGGACACTTATTGCATATAATACATCTAATTTTATAATATATATAGAAAATAATACAAGTATTATTTAATTAAAAACGTTATTTCTTAGTGAGTGTCTAATATGCCTCTGTTTTTGATGTTATTTAATTTATTACCTTTATCTTTTAAAGCACTTTAAGTTAAATACTTAACTATTCTAACAGATTAAAAAAAAATTTGTCATAGATAATTTGAGACTATATATATACATCTAAAAATGGAAGAAAATGATTTAAGTTTTCTTATTTTACATTGGCTACTATTATAGCCAATTAATACAATAGGAATGTATATATATAAGTTTCTCAAGCTTTATAAAGGAAGAAATATCAGGTTTATTGTGATTAAGTAGTACTAACAACTAACTAACAACTGGAGCAAAATGTAAATCTACTATGCACTGTGACACAAGTTCATTATCTTTTCTTGTATTAAAATATCTATGAAGTCAAGTAAATTTATAAATAATATTTTATCAGAAAACATAAGAGTAATCACAATTTTTAAAGGGTTTACAAAACTACAAGCTTTGTTGGATTTTGGGATTTTGGGCCACACCTGGCAATTCTTGGGGCTTTTTTCTTGGTTCTGAGATGACAATCTAAATTGATGGGATGAACCCTAGTTGGCCCGGAAAGATCTGTATCTACAAGTCTTAGTTCTCAAAACCCAGAAAAATAAAATTTTAACAAAAAGTTTTCTGACCTCAGCAAAATTTTCAGTATTGTGGCCAGAGTGGTAAGTTTTAGGCAGTAGGGCATTTGCCCTTGCCATGTACTAATCTAGGACAGACCGCGATTTGATCCTATAGTGTTCCATAAGGTCCTCCAAGTCAGGAGCAATTACTGAGTGTATAGACAGGAGTAATCCCCTGAGTGTCACGGGTGTAGCCCCTCCAGAAAAAGCAAACAAACAAACCAATTTCAGTATTGAGCACGGGAACCTCTAAGCAAAAACTAGTAGTGTCCAAAACAAACAAACTAAATTTTAGGCAAAATGAAAATAATATACAAATAAGACTCCAATACTGCAGAACTGTAATATGTGTGTATATCAAACAAAAGAAAAATAAATGTATAATTGTCTAAGTTCAACTTAAAGCAAATGAGGTATCCCAGACATACAGTTTTTTTATTTTGATTACTTATTTCTCAATTATCCGTTTTTATTTTGATTATGTTTTATATGTTTGATTATGTCACCAGTTATCATAGGACTAGTAAAGAGTTGCCAGATTGCAGTAACATATATGGTGACATCATTGTTATTAACCTAAGTATTAATTTTCAAGCAATCTATTCAAATCTTTAGATGGAGACTAAATGTAGCTTTGTTTGATGACCTCCATCATTGCTTTATTATTGAAGGCTTCAACAGAAATTTAGATTACTAACTAAATTAAATACATTAAAAGCTAATCTGAAACTCCAAATTATAGCCTCTGAACACTCAAAATGTCAGAAATACAAAGACAGCTATATTTAACTGATTTAACAAAAAAGAAACACAGTTGGGGATAAAACGAAAGATAGAGTATTCACAGATATGAACTAACTATATACAACTTTCAATAGCACATAGTGAAGAATTGGAGAAGTTTCAATTTAAAGGTAATATTTCTTTGCTATTGTAAATCATCATAATAAAAATAGGATGGCTTTCAGTTTTAACTGAGAAGAAGGAAACCAATTTTACATATTTCATAAGCAATAAATATTACTCCCAAAGGTAAACTAGAAGCAAAATTCTCTTAAGAGGTAATAAAATATATATATGCTTTTAGGATAAAAACTGCTACCCAGGTGAACAGAGCAACAGTAGAGCAGGTAAAGTGTTTGCCTATCACACTGGACTGACCTAGGTTCAATGTCCTGCACCAATTATGGTTCCTGAGCCCTGCCAAGAGTAGTCCCTAAGCATATAATGAGGAAAAAGAATTGAACATCACCAAATGTGGCCTAAATAAATAAAATGAATAAAACAATTAAGAAACAAAGCACTACTACTGAGAAAAATTAATCAGATAGTCTAACTCCTGTGTTATCAACACTTCCCAGAAAGAGATTTCCTGAAATTGAAATTACTATTCTCTAAGATGTTTACAATGAATAATCGTGGAAGCTAAATTTAAGCTAATAAATAGCATTCTTTGAATTGTTTGTTCGGGGACCACACCTGATTATATTGAGGGCTGTCTTTTTTTCTCCAAGTTTTAGTATATTTATTTAGGCATCATGATCCCCAAAATTTACAATGCTGTTAATAATCGAGTTTTGGCTGTACAATGTTCCCACTCCATGTCCACTACATTCCTGGAAATCTAGAAGCAAGCTAGTAGTGTCTGTGAAGAAACATAGTGGACTATAAAGGAAGTAGGGAATACAGATAAAGAAGAGAGACTGACTATCAGGAAGAACAGCATACACAATAAAAATGTAAAATTCTACAGCATTGATTCACAACTTAAAGTACTACTATTTTTTCATTAAAATGACTTACATTTTTGAAGCGATTCCATTTTGAATTTCAAGAACTCTACTAGACAATTGGATGAGGTTACAAAATAACCTTTGTACAGGTAGCTTAAATGGTTTCAAGGAGACAATGATCAGCATTTGGTGCTCATTAATTTTCTGGATGATAAATTCAATGGATATATTTTGTCTTTATATTATTTAATTTTATTACTTCATTTAAATACCATGCTTTACATGGCCACTTATAATACATTTGTTTCTGTCATTTTATATTTTGACACCAGTCTCACCATCTATAAAATTTGCCCTACCATTGTTTCCAAAATCTCACCTACTCCATAGACTCCCCCTTGACAAGCATAAAATAATTTACTCTATTATACTTGTTTGCAGATATTTGGTAATGAAATTATTAAAATAGAAAGACAGCAAAAGAAAATTTGTGAAAATGATTATATATATCATCAGGGGGGTCATTAAGTCATTGTCTAAAGTTTCAGTAAGCTATCTAAAAATAGTTGATCATTCTATTATTGGTTCTGTTTGTTAACATTAGGTGGCTTTTATGCTACTTTGATATCTAATTTGATGTGTTCCTTCTAGGTGACAGTACTGAAAATGTTGGAAATGTCAAGTGACATGTGCCGCACAGTCCAGGAATTCTAAGTTCTTTGCTGATATGGTGAAAACTGAGGGGCATGTTTACAGCAATCGGACCTTGCAGAAGTACAAAAAGACATAGGGATGGTGCCTACAGCCATGGGGAGGGTGCCTGCAGTCACTCTGACAAAGTTCTGGTGATGTCAGCGCAAGTAACAACAAACCTGGAGTTTTCGTCAGTTAGGCGTCTCTAAAGATGGGTCATTAATTACGTGGTGATTTTGGAATGTGGATGTAGCTGCCAGATCTTTGGCAGGTCAGGGTTAGCCCACCTGTTCTCCTGAGAGAGCCCCAGTTTTCAGTTCTGAGGCCGTTGTGTCAATGGTTTTTTGTGGCTCCTTTTCTAGAATAAAATGAGTCATTGGAGGTGGCCCATGAACTTACATGACTGCAGCTGTTTATATGAAGGACTTTCTCTTAGCAGTGTTTGGGCTACCATATCTGGTTCCATTGACCATAGTCATGAACAAGTCAAACACTTCCCAAGCCTCTACTTTTAATTTTTCAGAAAAAAGAAAAATAAACCAGGACAGATTCCTTGTATTATCTAAAATTTCTTAAGATACTTTGAAAAGTTTGTTGAAATCATTTGTGTCTTTTTTTTCTATTTTCTTACAAGTTTAAGATATAATATTTTGAATAAAGGTAACTGTAACTTTATAATTAATAAACAAATATGTTTTTAAGAGCATACCAGGTGCACACAGTGCAGTTACTTTTTTCCAAGGAAATTAAATATTAAAGAGACATTGTCACTATTTTGTTTTTTGGGTCACACCCGGCAGTGCTCAGGGGTTACTCCTGGTTACTCCTGGCTCTATGCTCAGAACTCGCTTCTGGCAGGCTCAGAGGAACATACGGGATGCCGGAATTTGAACCACCGTCCTTCTGCATGCAAGGCAAATGGCGTACCTCCATGCTATCTATCCAGCCTGACACCTTGTTACTGTTTTAAGCCCTTTTAAAATACACTGTGGAGAATTTAGTATTTAAAAGTTTTAAGCAGAATTAATAAATAGGCATACTTAGTCTATTATCTTAATCAGCTATAAATTTAAATTAAATTCAAACTTGGAAATTAAGCAAAATTCAGAGTGATCCTTTCCTTGGAATACAGAAATAAGTGGAACTTTCTGATATATGCTTTCAAGTTGTGTTCTCATAAACTCCCCAGACATGCCCACTTATAAATTGAGAAAACAAATTTGTCTTAAGATGGTCCAGTTTTGTTCTTTTGTCTTATTCTTGTGTACTTTTGGCTTACTAAAGAGACCTTTAAATAATAATGCTTTTTATTATTTTTGTATTCTTATAGGCCACAATGGTGTAAACATTTTAGAAATAAAATTTACTTAAGGCCAGAAAGTCAGTACAAAGAATAAGGTATTTGCCCACCATGCTGTTGATCCCAGGTCTATCTCAAAAACCCAGTATGCTTCACAGAATTTTGTCAGTAGTTAACCTCTAAATACAGAACCAGCAGTAAGTTCTGCAGCATAGCTGGACATAACCCCAAAATGGGGGATAGGAAATAAACAGTTTATGAAAAAAATGAATAAATTATCATAATAGTCCAAAATACAGAAATCACATTAATTTTGATATTTTAAATAAAAATTGTAGTAAGAGTTTAAAACTTTCTTCTGTGACAGTTTTCTTCACCAATAGACAGAATAAATTCTCTTCCTTTTTTTAAATATTATTAGAAATTTACTTTGTTTGTGTTATGTTTATTTTAATAAACATCTCATTTATAAATAGGTTAATCTATCTATAAATACTCTGAGGAATGTTTTTCATGTATATTTTATCTGAAAGCAAAGGTTTCAATAATTATCGTTTAATAGAGACATGGTGAAGTCTTGTTTACAAAATAATATTATTTTAGAGAATATCATCTCCATTAATTATGGTTTTTTTTGCCCTTAACACAAACAAAAAATTTTGATGCTCACTTAATCACACAGATTTAGCCAAAACATTTTAAAATTACCTAATAAGTATGTCTGAGTATAAATATCTGAGTATATTTAAAAATAAAGAAATATAACATGAGTGTGTTTCTCAGCCTTAATGTTTAATAGAAACAAGTTAAGAATGTGACACATAGCATTTTGATGTGGTAAAATTAAAAATTTTAGTGGGATGGATCCTTAACGAAAGCTGCTGTTTTGATTTTTACACTGATGACTTCTGGCAGGAATTTCTTCAGAATTTCTCATCATCATTTCCTACTGACTTTTTTGTTGACAAGCATGTTTTCTAACAAACCTGGCATGACATTACATTGTGGAAACAACTATATTCAAAGATGTCATACATAATAGCACATGTACTAGTAAAGGAGGAATTATAAATCCACGAAAATATAAAAATATTTTAGTCAGAATTCAACAATTTCTTAAAGTGGGAATTAAATAGGCTTATTTTATATATATTTGGAATATTTGTAAATAATTTTAAAAGTCTAATCTTCATTAAAAATTAATTACTTTGCTTTAGCATTTGAACCTCATTAATTAATTTAGAATGTGTTAATTTCAAATTATTTTAATTTGAAATCCTCATAAAAAAGTTAGCTTTACCTAAAACATTTAAATATCCAATTTCCAGATTTAGATACAATAAACTATATTTCTAATAATATACAGAACACGTATATAAATAGTGTCCCCTAAATAAATTGTTGTGTATATTAAATTATAAAAGAGGTATTCCAATATCTAGTAAAGAGCAATATAATCAATAAGTATTATTATTTGCTCTTATAATATTTTATAAAACATTTACAAGTAATTATATAATTAAAATAAATTACAAATAAACATTTTATTTATATTTATCTTAGTGGTAGATCAAATGTTTGAAGATAAAACTTCAAAGGAGTGTTTATTCTCCTAAAAGTACTGTAATTTCTTTTGCTTTGTCTGTCAAGGGAATTAGCTACTGTTATAGAAGGTATAAATGTGTTTTCTGAGAGCAATAAGAGAGGTATCTGCATTGTAAGTCTGAAACTCAAATATAATGCATTTATTAATAACAGTGCTAAAATATTTTTAAATAGAAGAGCATCAAGCAGAATTAAAAAATAAAAAGGAGGAGTCACTACAGACACTAGAAAAATTCAAATGGCAGTAAGATAATATTTTGAAAATCTCTATACAACAAACTAAGAGAACCTGGAAGAAATAGATACATTTTTGGACTCCTACAACATTTCAAAGTTGAACCAAGATGATCTCAAATGTTTGAACAGAACTATCACTATTGAGAAAACTGAAAGGGTAATCAAAAGTCCCCTGCACCCCCCAAAAAAGCCCTGTGTCGGATAAATTCACTAGTGAATTTTTTTCACTTTAAAGATCTACTACTGTCAATCCTCTTCAAGCTTTTCCAGTAAATTGAAGAAGCAGAAACACTACCAAATTCTTTCTTTTTTTTTATTCTGCAATTCATCTTCCAGTACATTGATTATGTCCTTGGCTGCTGTTTCCCTGTTGGACAGGCTTTCCATTGAGATTTTTGATTCAGCTACTGTGTTTTTCAGAACAGTTATTTCAGTTCGGATATTTCTGATTTTTATCTTTGTGTCCTGTTCAGCTTGAGCTATGTTTTCTTTGATTTCTATGAGGATATCCCATATTTTTATTATAAACTCCTTATCTGAGAGATTAATCAGATGGTTGGTATTTTTTGAGTCATCAGAGCTATCATCTTCACTGTCTGTGCATGATGTTTGCCTTTGACGTTTCCCCATTCTCACACATGTAGTGTTATTTTTTTTCTACATGTTATGGCCTGGTTCATTCATTAGTTAGAAAAAGCGCACAGTTGCAAAGAGAGGCAGAGTAAATGAGCTCTTCTGGAGCCTCTAGGAGACAGTTTTCTTGGCCTTCTCAGGAGAGTTTCAGGAGACAGAAGAGAGAGACAGGCAATGGGGACAGTTCCTCTCAGTCTCTCTCTCAATTGCTACTCTCACTATCAAATTATTCTATGAAGCCAACACCATCCTGCTATCAAAAGCAGAAGCCCATATCATTGATGAATAAGGATGCCAAAATTCTGACGAACATATTAGCAAATAGAATTCAACAACTCATCATGATGCTTGTAAACCATGACTAAGCAGGTTTCATTCCAGAAATGCAAGGATGGTTTAACATATGTAAGTCATTAAAATAATATACCATTTCAATGAAAGAAAAGAGAACATAATATATCAATAGATGCTGAGAAATCATTTGATGAGGTACAGCATCCATCCATGATAAAAACTCGAAGATGGGAATTGAAGAAAATTTCCTCAATATTGTCAAAGCCATTTATTACAAACTTATTGAATATATTATACTCATTGTGGAAAAAATAAATAATTTTTTCTCTACAATATGGCATTAGACAGAGTTGCCCTCTCACTCACTTCAATTCAACAAAGTACTGAAAGTTCTTGCCATCACAATTAGGTAATAAAAGACATCAAGAGTACCAGCTAAAAGAGACCCAAAGAAAAACATCCCAAAACACATCCTCATTACAATGACAAATCCCACAGATAGAGATAGAATACTGAAAGCAGCAAGATCAAAAAGGGAAATTACATTTAAAAGAGCATCTCTAAGACATACAGCAGATACAAGAAACTCTCAAGGCCTGAAGAGAGTGGTGGGATATTGTGACAAGACTGAATGAAATGGGTGCATCAATGAGAATACTGCACCCTGCCCGACTCATGTTCGGGTTTGAAGGAAGGATACGTAGCTTCATGGATAAACAACAGCTCAGAAACTTCACAGATGAAAAACCAGGCTTAAAGGAAAAACTGAAATGTCTACTTTAAGACAAGAGAGACCAACAAACACAGCAAACTTATCTACAAAGATGACATTAAATCCTATGACAATCATCTCTCCTAATGTCAATGGACTAAATTCACCAATTAAAAGACAGAGTGGCAAAATGGGTCAAAAAGATGAATCCAACCTTCTGCTGCCTACAAGAAGCACACCTGAATATTCAGAACAAACATAGACTCAAAATCAAAGGCTGGAGGAAAACCATCCAATCAAACAACACTCTTGAAAAAGCTGGGGTAGCCATATTAATACCTGATGACACCAACTTTATAGTCAGAAAAGTTGTAAGGGACAAAGATGGACACTATGTACTAATCAAGGGATATGTACAACAGAAAGAAATTAGACTATTAAACATATATGTATGCAATGAGAGACAAGCAAATTATCTAATACAATTACTAAAAAAACTGAAAGAAGACATCAATAATAACACAATAATTGTGGGAGACCTCAACATGGCCATGTCAATACTTGATAGGTCAACCAGACTGAAACCCAAAAATATATACTAACCATGAAAAGAGTAAAGGAAGAAAGAGGACTAGGATATATGTATATGTATGTATATAGGACATCCACCCAGAAAAACATGGGTACACATTTTTCTCCAATGTGCCTGGGTCATTCTCCAGGATAGACTACATGCTGGCACATAAAACATACCTTCATAAAATCAAGAGGCTAGAAATCTTGCAGGCTACCTTTGCTGACCACAAGGCTCTGAAATTAGATGTGAACTACAAAGCCACACAGAAGAAAAACTTTAACAATTGGAAATTAAACACCCTGCTACTGAACAAACAGTGGGTCTGAGATGAAATCAAAAAGGAAATCAAAACTTTCCTGGAAAAAAATGATAATGAAGACACAAACTGCCAGAATCTATGGGACACAGCAAAAGTGGTCCTGAGACAAAAATGTATAGATTTGCAAGCACACATCAGGAAGGAAGAAGGGGCATACCTAAATAACTTAATGACATAGATCATAAAATTAGAAAATGACCAAAAAAAGGAACCCAAAATAGGGAGACAGAAGGAAATAACAAAATTGAAAGCAGAAATAAATGAAATGGAAAACCATAAAACAATTGAAAGATCAACGAAAGCAGAAGTTAGTTCTTTGAAAAAATAAACAAGATTGATAGACCATTGGCAAAACTCACAAAGAAAGAGAGAGAGAGAGAAACCTGATAACCCATATTAGAAATGAAAAGGGGGAGATCACAACAGAAATCACAGAGATCCAAAGGGTAATCAGATACTACTTTGAGAAACTTTATGCTACTAACTAAACATGAGAACCTAGAAGAAATGGAAAAATTCTTAAATCTTATACCCTTCCACAATTAAGTAAGGAATATATAGCATATCTAAACACCCCCATCACTACTGAGGAAATTAAAACTGTAATCAAACATCTACCTAAAAAGAAAAGCCCAGGACCAGATGGATTTACTAATGAATTCTTTCAAACCTTTCAAGAAGAGTACTACCAATACTAGCCAGGCTCTTTCATGAAATTGAAAATACAGGAACACTCCCAAACAGGTTCTATGAAGCCAACATCATCTTGATACCAAGACCAGACAAAGATGCTGCCAAAAAAGAAAATTACAGAACAATAGCCCTGATGAATGCAGATATAAAGATCTTCAACAAAATCCTGGCAAATAGGATCCAATGCATCATCAAGAAGATTATACACTACGACCAAGTAGGTTTCATCCCAGGAATGCAAGGATGGTTTAACATCCATAAATCTATCAATATCATACAGAACATTAACAACAAGAAAAATAAAAATCACATGATCATATCAATAGATGCAGAGAAAGCATTTGATAAGGTCCAACACCCATTCTTGATAAAAACTCTCAGCAAGATGGGAATGAGAGGAACCTTTCTCAATCAAGTTGAAGCCATCTACCACAAGCCAATGGCAAATATTATCCTCAATGGAGAAAAATAAAAGCCTTTCATCAAAATTCTGGCACAAGACAAGGCTGTCTGCTCTCACCACTCCTCTTCAACACAGTACTGGAATTGCTTGCTATAGCGATCAGTAAGAAAAAGATATCAAGGGAATTCAGATAGGAATAAAAAAGTCAAACTCTCACTTTTTGCAGATGACATGATACTCTACTTAGAAAACCCTAAGGAGTCTAGCTTCTAGAAACAATAGACTCATATAGCAAGGTGTCAGGCTACAAAATTAACAAACAGAAATCAATGGCCTTTTTATACACCAATAATGATAGGGAAGAGATGGACATCAAGAAGGCAATTCCATTCACATTAGTGACACACAAACTCAAATATCTTGGAGTCAACTTGACCAAAGATGTGAAGGACCTATACAAAGAAAAATATAAAGCCCTGCTCCAAGAAATAAGAGAGGACACACGAAAATGGAAACACATACCATGCTCATGGATTGGCAGGATTAACATCATTAAAATGGAAATACTACCCAAAGTATTGTACAGATTTAATATGATCCCTCTAAAGATACCCATGACATTCTTTAAAGAAGTGGATCAAACATTTATGAAGTTCATCTGGATCAATAAACACCCACAAATAGCTAAAGCACTCCTAGGGAAAAGGAGTATGGGAGGCATTACTTTCCCCAACTTTAAACTGTACTACAAAGCAATAGTTATCAAAACAGCATGGTAAGGGAATAAAGACAGATCCTCAGATCAGTGGAATAGGCTTGAGTTCTCAGACAACTTTCACCAGACATACAATCACCTAATTTTTGACAAGGGAGCATGAAATCCTAAGTGGAGCAGGGAAAACCTCTTCAACAAGTGGTGCTGGCAGAACTGGTTAGCCACGTGCAAAAAAGCGAACATAGACCCCCAGTCAACATCATGTACAATGGTAAAATCCAAATGGATTAAAAGATCTTGATATCAGACTTGATACCGTAAGGTATATAGAACAACATGTCGGTAAAACACTCCATGACATTGAGACTAAAGGCATCTTCAAGGAGAAAACTGCACTTTCCAAACAAGTGGAAACAGAGATCAACAGATAGGAATACATTAAGCTGAGAAGCTTCTGCACCTCAAAAAAAAATAGTGCCCAGGATATGAGTCACCCATTAGTGGGAGAAAATATTCACCCAACACCCATCAGATAAGGGGCTAATATCCAAAATATACAGGACACTGACAGAACTTTACAAGAAAAAAACATCTAATCCCATCAAAAAATGGGGAGAAGAAATGAACAGACACTTTTATAAAAAAGAAAAAAAAAAGGGCCAAAAGGCACATGAAAGAATAATCTTTGTCACTAATCATCAGGGAGATGCAAATCAAAACAAGGATGAGATACCACCTCACACCACAGAAATTGGCACACATCACAAAGAATGAGAACAACCAGTGCTGGCATGGATGTGGAGAGAAAGGAACTCTTATCCAGTGCTGGTGGGAATGCCATCTACTCCAACCTCTATGGAAAGCGATATGGAGATTCCTCCAAAAACTAGAAATTGAGCTCCAATATGATCCAGCTATACCACTCCTAGGAATATATGCTAGGAACACAAGAATACAATACAAAAACTCTTCCTCACACCTATATTTATTGCAGCACTATTCACAATAGCCAGGTCTGGAAACAACCAAGATGCCCTTCAACAGACGAATGGCTAAAGAAACTGTGGTATATATATGCAATGGAATATTATGCAGCCGCCAGGAGAGATGAAGTCATGAAATTTTCCTATACATGGATGTACATGGAGTCTATTATGCTGAGTGAAATAAGTCAGAGGGAGAGAGAGAGAGACGCAAAATAGTCACACACATTTATGGGTTTTAAGAAAAATAAAATATCTTTGCAACAATCCTCAGAGACCATTGAGAGGAGGCCTGAAACTTCCAGCTCACTTCATGAAGCTCACAACAAAGAGTGGTGTGTGAAGTTATAGAAATAACTACACTGAGATCTACCATAATCATGTGAATGAATGAGGGAACTGGAAAGCCTGTCTAGAGTACAGGTGGGGGGTGGGGTGGGATGGAGGGAGATTTGGGACATTGTTGGTGGGAATGTTGCACTGGTAAAGGGGGGGTCTTCTTTACATGACTGAAACCTAATCACAATCATATTTGTAATCAATATCTTTAAATAAATAAAAAATTCTAAAAAAAATAGAAGAGGACACAGGAAATGGAGATATATATCCTGGTCATGAATTGGGAGTATTAACATCATCAAAATATCAAAACTTCATAAATATTGTACAGATTTAATGCGATCTATATAAAAATTACCAGAACATTGTTACAAAGAAATGGATCAGATGCTCATAAAATTCATATGAAAAAATAAATATCCAATAATAGCTAATGAAATCCTTGTCAAAAAATATAGGAGGAATCAATTTTCACAACTTGACCTGTACAATAAAGCAGTAGTGGTTCAACCAGCATGGAATTGGAATAAAAATGGACTCTTATATTAATGAAACAGACTTGAATATATGGAAATGGAGCCACAGATTTATGAACCATTAATTTTTGGATAAATAACAATAAACACAAAGTGTAACAAAGAGAGCTTCTACATTAAGTGCTGCTGGAAAACTGGTCAACAATATGCAAAAGAAAAAATAAACATAAATGAGAACTCAGACCTCTCTTTTACACCATGCACAAAGGTCAAATTGTAATGGATGAAAGATCTTGACATCAGGTAGGCCAATGAATTAAAAACCTAGACATCACACTTGAATCCATAATGTAGATTGCCAGAGCGGCGGTGCTAGAGGTAAGGCATCTGCCTTGAAAGTGCTAGCCTAGAAGCGACTACAGTTAGATCCCCGGGTCATATGTGTTTTCCCCAAACCAGGAGTGATTTCTAAGTGCATAGCCAGGAGTAACCCCTGAGTGTCAATGGGTATATCCCCAAAACAAAACAAAACAAAACAAACAAACAAAAAAAAAAAAAACAGGGGCTGGAGGGATAGCATGGAGGTAGGGCATTTGCCTTAATTGTAGAAGGATGGTGGTACAGGCCCAGGCATTCCATATGGTCCTGCAACCTTGCCAGCAGAAATTTCTAAACGTAGAGTCAGGAGTAACCCCTGAGTGCAGCTGGGTGTAACCCAAAAACCAAAACCAAAACCAAAACAAACAAATAAAGAAACCATAGGTACATAGAAAAAACAAAGGAAGAACATTCCATAACATTGAAACTTAAGGCATCTTCAAGAATGAAACATCACTGTCCAAGCAAGTGTAAGCAAAGATTAAACAAATGGGACTATAAGATGACTGTTCAGGTATCTGTAGTAAAATAAATTCAACATTGTAAATCACCAACATGAGTATTACACCCTCAGTAGACAGGTCTGATGTAGGTAGCCATGAATATTTAAAAAGTAAGGCACTCAGGAGAGAGTCATGGAGTCAGAGGCTTCTTCCTCATTGTCTCAGTCATGACAAAACCATACTGACCTTTCTTTATTGTACCATACAAAACTTCACCAGGTCAGGGAGTAAATGGATTAAGATTCACGTGAACTTTGACATATCAAATGGATAAAGTTTTTTTTAAAAAAAGAGGAAAATGGGGACATGCCTTTGTTTTGGGTTAATAGCTGGACATCATCTTATAATGGAATGCATTAAACACAGGAACTTCTTACCTCAAAAGAAATAGTGACTAGGATACAAACGCTATCCATTGAATGAGAGAAATTTTCACCCAATACTCATCAGATAATGGACTAATATCGAAAACATGCAAAACAATGATTGGACTTTACAAGAAAAAAATAAACCCCATAAGAAAATGGGGATAAGAAATGAACAGACATTTCCTCAAAAATAAATAGAGATAATCAAAAGGTACATGAAAAAATCCTCATATCATCAGGGAGATGCAAATCAAAACAACTGTGAAATATCATCTCACACCACAGAAACTAGCACACATCACAAAGAACGACTAGTGCTGACATGGATGTGGGGATAGAGGGAGTCTCATTCAATACTGGTGGAATGCATACTGGTCCAACCTTTTGGTAAACAATATGAACATTCCTCACAAAACTAAAAATTGAGCTTCCATATGAATCAGGAATGCCTCTCCTAGGGATATAACCCAGGAATACAAAAGCACAATATAGTAACGCCTTCTACATTTGTATGTTCATTTCAGGACTATTTACAGTAAGAAGAATCTGGAAACACCCTAGGTGCCTGACAACATATGAGTGGCTAAAGAAACTATATTACATCTACATAATAGAATACTATGAAGTCATGAGGAAAAATAAAGTCATGATATTTGCATGCATGGATATAGAAACCGCTGTGCTGAGTTAAATGAGCTGGAAGTAAACAGATAGAAATGAATAAACTCAGTTGTGGGTTAAAAATTAAGAGAAGAGTATGGTAATAATAACCAGAGACAGTTGAGACAAATGTCAGTTGGTGCAGCCCAGTGTAGAAATCTTGCCCAAAATAGTGGTGAGTGTAGCTAAAAAAAAAAAGTCTACAAGGACAATGACAGAACTGATAGCTCTGGACAAAAGCTTTGTCTGAAAGTGGAAAAACTAACAGGCAAGGCATCCATCCATTAACTATAGTACAAACCACAATGTCAAAAAGGAAAAAGAGACAATGAAGGAGAGAAAAAAATAATTAATTTGCCTTCCCTATAATAAGGCAGTGGTGGGGGTGGGGGTTGGAGGAAATTGGGAAATATTGGTAAAGGGAAGAGTGCACTGGTGAAGAATGGTATATGTTGTAAGACTAAAACCCAATAATGAAAAATTTTGACACCACTGTGCTTAAATAAAGTTAAAAAAACTGAAATAAGTGTGGAGTAGATTTTATTAACAAAATAAAATATGTGCTGATTTTAAAGAAAACCTGAAATTTATTCAAGTGAGTATAGATACTTATGGCACAGCACTCATTATACACACACAAACAAAATCTTCTATTAACCAATGCTGTTTACCCTAATCCAACATTTCTGCCAGAGAGGGTAGTAGGTTATTATGTTCTAACTATAAACATTGAAATAACTTACTGTTACCAAAATCAAATTTAGTCCTTTTTCAAATTTATGTTCTTCCATGCCCTAGAGGGCTTTAATTTACAATGAAGTTTTCACTGTCTCACAGACTTTCTTCAAGGTGAAAAAACATTCTGTTTTCTGTGTGAGTTTACTTTTCTCTGCACTCAACCCTCTAAGGCAGCTTGTGATACTACCTTTGTTGTGATAACTGGTGATTTTTTTCAAATCATAGGTCTCCAATATGGACATGATCCTCACAGATTATCTAATCCATTTTTCTTGTAAAATTTAGACAAAAAAGCCTAGATGTAGAGATTAAGCAAGAACATCAATCTTAGCAGAGTCAGAATCTAAATATATTCTTTATATTTTAAAGAGCATGCCTTTTTTATTATATACTGCTGTTCGTCCTCTGATGCATTTGCTATAGAAGAGGCATATGGAAAAATACTCAAAGAAAGATAAGATGGCTAGGGAGATAAATTGTACAGGACTCAGAGTTTGCTTGCAATTTAGAAGTCTGGTACAAATTCCCAGCACTACATTTAGTCCCCTGAGCACTGCCGGGTTTCAGTTCTGAGCTAAATCAGGAATGACTCCTACACCCTACTGGTTGTGGCACACACACACCAAAAATAAACAAACCAAAAGGTTTCAGCTAACTGAAGAAAAATAAAGATGTCCGATCCCAAAGAGGATTTGAAAAACAGTTCCAGCCTGTCACAGAAGTATACTCAGATAACAGAATCTTCACCCTCTTTGATTGTTTTCCTCTTTAACTTTAAAATGCATATACATTACATGGCTCCTAATAGAATAATTACATGCTAAGACACCTGTAAAATAGCAAGTAGTCAGTGTACATACATAAATGCAACTTTAGCATCATTCTTATCATGTTTCCTTTACCCAACCTCATGCATCTACCTCCCCTTAGTTCTAGCACTCATGGTAGACCTAGTCAGCACACCTATTCCTTGAGAATGTCAATGTTCACACTCAGGTGTGTAGTATGACTTAATTAATTTTCAGTTGTTATTTACTGTCATATCTTTAAATTATTTTCCCTGAAAAGACAAAGAACATTATACTTACTGACTATCCCAGCATTTCTAAATACTTCAATGGGAACAGTCAGTTATATTTATCAATTCAATTTGGATACTATCAGCTATTTTTGTTTGTTCTTTTTCATTTGGAAATTACTCACAATATTATTTATGGACATCAAAATAATAAGTCTTGGGCTGGAGAGATAGCCTGGAGGTAAGGCATCTGCCTTCCAGGCAGAAGGACGGTGGTTTGAGGTGGTGTGAATCCCTGCATCCCATATGGTCCCTAGAGCCTGCCAGGGGCAATTTCTGAGCCTATGTAGAGCCAGGAGTAAGCCCTAAGCATTGCTGGGTGTGACCCAAACCAAAAAACAAACAAACAAAATAATAAATCTCATTGTAGCCTAAGTTTCATGACTTCCCCAGAGATTCAGTATGATGAGGTTAATTCCCAGACCAGCAGAAAAAAGAATGGATAGTGATATGACCTGAGGAAATACTTTGACATTCCTTTGGACAGCCAGGAAAACTGACAGAGTAACTGTCTATATTAGCATGAACTTACCCAGATCTTCCTTTATTCTTAAAATTCTGAGGTGAGGAGGGACTAATCCAGGGCCTCTCTTATCTTTAAAACCTTCAATTTTTTTTCTCTAACGATTTTCTTATATTTTTCAGCACACTAGACCTTTCATAGCATATAATCTTTATTCAAACAATAAGGTTTTAATAAAGATGCAATTAGCCTACTCTATAATCACATTTGACCAGTGAGATATTAGTATAATAAGCATATTGTTTTTGATTCATATTTAAGTTACTAAATATTTCTACAAAATTCCAGTTAATAAAATCTATTTTTCTGTATTTAGACTAATAAGCACATGTTAACTAGATAACATCCCTTAAAAAGCTAAACTTATCGATGTCTAGGCTTTTGAAACATTTAAACTGTATCAACTCAATTTTAATTTTTAATACTGTACCCCCATGGCTATCATAGAATTGTTTGAAGAATATGATCCATGTTTATATAACTTAGAATGATATTTATTATGGAATCGTTTTTGCTTCTCTGAAAGTCTTATACTACTATCAAGAGAAAAAAATAAATGAATTTTCATTGACTCTCAGTTTTATTAAGAGCTCAACCAGAGTAACAACTAAGTTCTGCATACAGATACACAGATGAAGAGTCCAGAAGGAAACTTGAAAAACCAATTCCACCAGGTACTGATTCATGCTCAGAGAATAGAAGGTTTATCTTATTTCATTGTCATTTTTAAGTTTAAAACACATTTTAATTCATATATACAGGCCATAGTTGGATAGCTGAGTACAGATAAGGATTAAGACACTTCCAGCCTTCCTTTGCCAGTCTTTTGCAACATCAGAATATATTCTTAACCCCATAAATAAATCAGAGAATTTCTTAGCAATATTCAATACATACCTCTAAATGTTCTTGTTTTATGTAAAGAAAATTAATATGAGGGAATAGTTTGCATCAGATATGTAACAGTTACACTCACATTCAGATTTACTTGATATATTTCATACCGTGGAATATTCCTTAGTCACTGATCAGTAAGGATGAATATAATTTGGACCATGCCCTTTTAGGTCGGTATGGTGCTGAATCCTCTGATGTCACATTGAATATATTGATCTTTTTATCATCATTTATAAGATAATGTTTTCAATGTCATTGCTTTATAAGGTTTAGGAAAGTTGCAAGCCTAATTTGAATAGATTCATGCTCAGAGTCACATAGAAGACATATCATAATTACCATTTCATTGTATATTTTAGAGAATTTTCAAATAACATTATACTTAATGACTATCCAAGCATTTCTAAATACTTCAGAGGGAGCAGTGGGTTATATTTATCAATTCAATTTGGATACTATCGGCGAAAAATGCATAAGTAATTTACTATACTAGATAACTTCTTAAAATATTATTCTAAGTGAGAATTGCATTATTCATTAAGATTCTTAGAGTTCTATTTATATAAAAACAAACACTAAAGGGGATGGAGGCTAATATTATACAATCTTCTATTCCTGGAAACTATGAATATATGAAAATGTGAGGCACTGATCTCTTTTATTGTTATGTTAATGCATAATATTTGCATCTTTGGTATACTTAATAGCACTACATGTGTAGATTTTAAAAGTGGTCCTCCTGTGAATTCAAAGTATTAGTGTTATCTGTCACCTTAGCCCTATGAATGAAACTCTTATAGCCCGATGAATAGGGCATATAGGAAAGGACCATCAAACTTGTTCACATTCCTTCAAAAGTAATTTGCTTCTGAAAACTAACCTAGGAATTGAAGAAAAAGTACTTGTTTTAAAATCTGCCACTTACCAGTCAAGCATCCTTAGAAAATTTTTTGATTTTTTAGTGTCTTATATCCTAACTATAAATTAGGGAAAGAAATATGTGCTCCATGCACCTTCTATAAAATAATAGGATGGGGCCAGAGAGATAGCACAGTGGTAGGGTGTTTGCCTTGCAAACAATGATTCAATTCCTGGCATCCCATATGGATCTCTGAGCCTGCCAGGAGCAATTACTGAGTGCTGAGCCAGGTGTAATCCCTGAGCACTGCAGGGAATGACCCCCCCCAAAAATGGTATAAGCAAGTGAGCATGATTTATGAAAGTATAGTATAAAAGTTTTGTAGCAGATACAAGATATAATTACTTAAACTTTGTTATTTTGTACTTTGAAAAGTTTTATTCTGTGTATAAACATTATATAGTATATCTAATCTTGTAAACTAATGATCATTTCTGAATATCATCTTTCAGCCAATTACCTGTTTTCAGCCTGTTACCAATGCTGGTTCTAGTACATTATTTACACCTCTAAGTCTATAAAGCTTTTTTTTTATCATACTTACAATAATAATCATAGTTAACAGATTATGAGAGACTATCTATAGATCCCTGTAGGTGCAAAGCTAGTGTTAATTTTGTTTTATTCACTGATATGACTCAAAACTTCTAGCTCACATAACTACGAAAAAATAATACTTAGCAATTAGATAAAATGACTCTATACACATACTTAGAACTAAAATATATTAGCGGACAGACATAATTATAGTAGGTAAGAAACTTATATTGCATGTAGCCAACCTGAATTTGATAACTGGCACTACAAACAGTGATTTAAGTATTATCAGGTGTTACAACTGAGCACCAGAGCTAGAAATATGCAGTAGGCACTGTTGGTATAGCCCAAAAAATACTCTCATAATTTTACAAATAAAATTCCACATTTTAATCACCCATATATAGATATGAGTGATAAATTAATTTTTATTTATATTTTGCCCTCACCTCAAAAATTTTAGTTCTGTAGTTTATGTTCACTAAATTCTGCAAATAGCATATTTTCATTTTTTGATGGCTAAATAATATTTCATTGTATGAGTACTCGTCTTGTGGACTATTTTTAAACATTTCATGCTCATTGATTTGTTCTCATCTCCTTTTTTCTGATCACAAATTACTATACTTCACCTAGCTTCTATAACTATTGATTGCAACCCAATATGTGTTTGCAAAATTGAATGCTACAAAAATATTTAATAATAGTAAGATGTTCCAACCATGTAAGGAATTTTAGGTATAGCTGGCAGCACAAGCTGTGTTGCATTTCTAGGTGAAAAGAAGTTGTAAGTGAAAACAAGTCTAAGAAGTCTGTGTAAATTAAACTTTAGAGAATAAAAAGAGTCTACTTTTTTTTAAAAAAAACTCATTTTATTCTTTGGGGGATCACACTCAACAGAACTCAGGGTTTACTCCTGGCTCTGCACTCAGAAATCACCCCTGGCAGACTTGAGGGACCATATGGGATACCAGGTATCGAACTTAGGTCCTTCATGGGTTGACAGCATGCAATGAAAATGCCCTACCGCTATTATATCACTCAGGCCTCTAAAATTCATTTTGATATAAATAGGATTAATGCCTCGGTATTTAAAAACCACCTAGTGTTGTGTAGCAGGAGAAAGTGAAAAAAATTCTATATCATGCCTTTTCCATAATTTGTTTGCACAGATATTTCTTTATTGGTTTTATATTGTACCAAAAAAGGTGTAGTTAATAGTTATATGTCTCCATTATTCTCAATGTGTATTTCTAATCTTCTAATCTTTGGTTTATCTATATTATTATCTAAGATATATTTATGCTACATATATTTATGCTATATGTAATTGAAGATATATGTAAATATATGTATATATAAATATATATACATATATTTATAATATATGTAATTGAAATATATATAAGATATATATCTTAAAGTTAAAATATAAGGGCCAGAGCAGTGGCACAATCAGTAAGGTGTCTGCCTCGCATGCACTAGCCTAGGACAGAATACAGTTGAATCCCCCAGTGTCCCATATGGTCCCACAAGCCAGAAGCTATTTCTGAGCATATAGCCAGAAGTAACCCCTGAACATCACTAGGTGTGGCAAAAAAAGATAAAATACAAGTATTAAATTACATTTTTATAGTATATTATAAAAATAGAGATTAAATCCATATTAAAGTGAATGGATATCTTATTTATTAGTCAACAAATATATACAAAGGTATTACTAGAAATTATAAATCAAGGATAGATCTAAAAATAGATTTAAATAGCCTCAACAAAATTTTAGCAATAAAATATAATTGTCCCTCACTCAACATTTGAACATTGATTAATGCAACTGTCCTATCAACAGACTAAAAATGAAAATTATCATCTTGTCTATAGATATAAAAAGCATTTAGAAAACCCAATGTTTAATATTTATCAAAAATCTTAATATCATAGAAATGGTAGAAACTTTAACTTAATAAAAAATACCCCAAAATTTTTGATATAACATTAAAATTAATAATAAGATTTTTTAATGTTTTCTCACTGAGGTACAATAAAAGGACTTACCAGTGATTTTCAACATTGTTCAGGATATTCTATTTAGTAAAATAAAGCAGTAAAAGATAATAAAATGTCCATGGATGTTGCTGATGGGTTGGTGAGGTCCGGGCGAGTTGGCTACAAAGCCTTGGAGTGACCTCTCAGGGTGAGATGGTAAGGCCGAGGAAGAATATACAGAGTCACAAACCAAACTCTCTGGAAGCAATTTAGTTGAAACTGTTCATTGATTGCAGGTGGGCATGGAATACTTATACAGAAGCGGAATAGGAAAGGTAAGATTGCCATTTTTGGGAAGGGTAGGGAAAGTGCAAGGTCCATCAGCCTTGTCCATCAGATGTGCAGTGTTCAGAGTCAGCTGACATGGTTTAGTCGGCAGTGGTTCTTAAATAGTGGGGCGCGCCCCCCCCAGGGGGGGCGCGAGGCTCCATAAAGGGGGGCACTTTTGACCTAGGCAAACACTGTCATAACAAGCTAAGCCCTGTGTTTATGTTGTTGTATGTCTCTGGAGCTGAGAGTTGCTGTGTCCTGCTTCAAACCCCGCTTCGAAAAGATATGCAATGCAAAATGTGTTCATTGTAGTCATTAATCCAGACATCACCTCTGATTATATATATATATATATATATATATATATATATATATTTTGCAGGTTAAATTTTTTTTAAATAAAGATACTATTTACAGTTTCACGGGGGCCGTGAAAAATGTTTTCTTCTTCCTAGGGGGGCATGACAGAAAATTGAGAAGCACTGGCTTAGGAGAATGCAGGATGTGGGCCACGCCATGACATGAGAAGTTCCATTCTGTTAAGTGCTCAGCTCCCCCAGTGGGGGCTGCCACAGCTTGCACAGTGCTTCTTTCGGGGCTCCTTTCTGAAGGCAAAGAGAGTTGTCCTTAACAGGATGGTTATTTGCAGCAAGGCCCATCCTGTCTTTACTTATACCACAAATGGATGTAGAAGAAAAAAATGAAACTGTTTACTCATACATATATAATAGCATTTATGTAGAAAGTCAGAAACAACACTAATCTCGGAACTAAAGAGCAGTTACTTATAACAAGATTTCAGAATCAAGGTTAACAAAAGTAAAAAAATTCCTATGTCAATGACAAAAAAGGAATTTTAATTAAAGGAACAAAATGGTGCAAGAGACTATCTTACATTTGGGGAATAGCAGGTAAAGAGGTAGTGCAATACAGGTCTTATACTTATGATGGAACTATAGGTTTCCCCATTGTCTTTTGAGATTTTCTTGTGGTGTGTGGGTTTTCAGGCGCCTTTTCATCACACACCCTGACCTTCTTGAGATTATCAAAAGTTTTGCGTCAGGGAGGTCTTGGGAAGAGTTCTTGCTTTGGGGATACTTTTAGAGCTAAGTCCGTTTTCAAGCAACAGTCCACATTAGGAAGAGTTGGTAAGGAGGGCCACGAAGCATGAGTCAGCAGAGGAGTTGGTTGCCTTTTCTTGCCAGGGACAAGGTGTGGGTTTAACTTGGTGCCCCTTTGCTTGGGTGCTGAGTACTGGTTTGTTGGGGTAGGAGGTCAGTCTTGATGCCTAATAAATTAAGAACTGAGGGTGAAGAGTTTTAATAAAGTGGGAAATCTGGATGGGATTGAGAGGTGAAGGGATAGTCTGATTTCCAAAGGGGGGAAAGGAGAAAGTATGTAAGGGGCAGGAAAGAAGAGAAGAGAAAATACATAAAAAACAAAAAGAGAAGAAGAGATAAAGAATAAACCAAGAAAAAAATAAAGTAGTGAGAAGAAAGGAGAAAAGGGCAAGGAAATGCTAGTTTGCTTGAATATGTTCGATGATAAGGGCCTGTAGAATAAGTCTGTAGGTCACAGTTGCTGCTTCGGTGTTCTGGCTGATCCCGTGCTTCAAGTCCTAAAAGATATAACCTAGAGATAAAGTGTATGTTAAAGAGTTTTCCCTGGACATTCTCGTAGTGCAAGCTGGGTATGATATCTCGTGTGACTGGGCTCTGAGATGCCATCTTAGTTTGTCCACCCTTTGTATCGAAAAACGCTTGTGGACAGAAAAGCTGAGATGTCATTTTAAATATAGTAAGATTAAGGCATTAAAACTTATTGTTATGAGAGATGTTCCTGTTGGAGTCGGTGATTTCCCATGGTATTCTTTACCTGTAATTTTGTATAAGATCCCTAAGGGATTATTGTGGGCCTTTGTAGTAGAAGGCTGATTATATACCTGTTCTCTCTGTGCTGCTGCTTCTGCTGTTTTTTTTTATCTTTGTTTATTATATATATATATGTGTGTGTGTGTGTGTGTGTGTGTTTGTGTGTGTGTGTGAGCACATATATTTTTATTTCTATTTTTATCTTTTTTGGGTGTGTGACCTGTTTCCGTTTTGTTCTTTTTCCACCCCCAAATGCACCTGCAATATAATGTAGCACCATTTCCCCCTGCAAAGACACACTAAAAAAGGGGGAAATCTTACATATAAAAACAAGCTCTTATTTACTAGGGATAAGAACTCATACTTGTTTACAATACAGGGACATCTCCCACCTTGAAAATATGTCACGTGGACCCAACTTAGACTTCAGGTGCTTAGACACCAACTGTCCAGCCTTGAACCCTGGATCACAGACATAGATCAGAGACATAGATCACAGACACTTCTTCACAACAGCCACAGGAAACAAATCACAACCATGACATCCTTAATAGTGATTGGACACCAACAAGTGCCAGCTCTAATACGATATCCTGACAATGAGGAAAATGGGAACAACTTGACCTAAGGAGCCTGTTATCCTATCCCTCCAGCTGACGATAAGACAAAATCAGAAGACTAGTCACCCTTTGGTCAGTCCAAAAGCCAAGGGCACTATTTACAGATGACTGGCTGATAGAACCATGACTGGACTGAATGTATCCTGGGACCAATAAAAAGGCCCTAGTCTAGGGTTTGAGCTACAACCTGTACAACAACCATGATCTCCAGTTTCGAAAGTTTGTCTGAGACAATTGCAATACAATGGGTCTTCTGAAAGCACAAAGAAAGACACTATCATAAGCTCCATCCTAAAATCAGCGCAAAGACCAAGACCACCAAACACAGAAGACTGATTAAAATAACACTGAGGGAACAGAACTTCTAAAACCACAAAGAAAAGCTGCATCATAAGTTCTACCCCTTGACCTGTGCAGATACCGAGATCTCTAGATATAGAGATCTGATTTTATCACCTAGAATGAAGCAGAAGTCTTCCAAACACCATGAAAGCACCAAGGGGAGAGTAAATGAACCTGAACGGAGTCTATAGTTAATACCGTGACAATATACTCCAAGGGTGGAGAAACCCTGTATCTCTTAGGCCAAGGGAATTCCTTTTCGAATGACCCCAACATTTACTGTGCCTGTGCAGGAGGGAAAAGAAAAAAAAAAAAGCACGAAACAATTTTTTTTATATCCATCTAGGTTTTGTTGATTTCTTTGTTTTGGTATGGTTATTCAAGTTGTTGTCTCCATTTATATTTATTTATTTATTTATTTTCTTCTTTTCTTTTTCTTTAGGTGTTATGCCATGATTTTTTTTTATCTCAAGACCATGGCCTTTATGTGGTGCTTATCTTTATTGTTGGAGTGCTCACTGGATATTTTATTTGACACTTCTTTTTGTACTGTTGAGGTGTTTCACCTTCTTTTTCCCCTTTGTCTCTCAAACCGATGATGATAGCCTCTAGAAGGACTCTGCCCATTTTCGACGTATTTGATTTTTTACCCCAGTTTATCACTTTTCTCTTCTTCAAACAAAACCACATAACTGGAACTATCTAGTCCTGCCTCTCAGTTAGAGGAGGAAACAAGGGAGGTACCAAGATCAAAACAGGTGTAGGACCACTAAGTAGTTAGCTAGGCTCAGAGAGGACCACGTATTCTAGCATTCCCGGGAGTGAGGGAGGAGGATATGGGAGGTAGGATGGGAATGGAGGTATAGGGGAGATAATTTGGTGATGGGAATCCCCCTGATATTATGTTAATATGTACCTAAAATATTATTGTCAACAATATGAAAGCCACTATGTTCAAAATAAAAATTATATTAAAAAGGGAATTTTAAGTTTTAACAAATTATTTGCATTAATAAGTTAATAAAATTTAGGCACAAATTTAATGAAATTTGTAGAAAACATATGGTATAATTAATAATATTGATTGTCAAATAAAATAAATAAATAAAAGTGAAAATAGATATTATTGTCGATATATCTGTTTTTTAACTACTTGTTATATATTCTATTAAACTCTACTAAAAATTGAAGAATTTATTTTGTTGATATAGAAAAACTGATTCTAAAGCTTATTCAAACCCCAAGTATCCAGCAGGAGAATGAAGAAAAATAAATATCAAGGATTAAAATATTGGGGCCTGAGCAGTGGTGCACAGTAGGGCATTTGCCCTGCATGTGCTGACCTAGAAGGAACCATGGTTTGATCCTCTAGCATCCCATATGGCCACCCAAGCCAGGAGCAATTTCTGAGTGTAGAGCCAGGAGTAAACTCTGAACACTCCCAGGTGTGACCCCCAAAACAAACAAACAAGCAACAAGAATTAAAATATTTGACCTCAATATTGACCTACACCCATAATAATAAAGAGAACGGCATTGGTGAAAGTGAAGCAAAGAAATCAGGAGAACAGAATAGAAGCATCAAGAACATGTGCAATAAATAATATCTATTGATATGTGACAGTGCAATAAAGGTAATACAATGAAGGAGAAGCAATCTTTTTATTAATATATTGACTGAAATTTATACCTATATAGAACTCATTTAAAATTAATATAGGTGGAGAGATAGTTTAGGAATTAATATATTACCTTGAACACAACCAACATTCTGGTCCAATCCCTAATACCCCATATGTCCCCTATTTTCCTGAGCTAATTAAAAGTGATCCCTGAGCTCAGAGCACCACTAGGTAACCCAAAGCAAACAGAATATTACAAACAACAGGTAGACATTTGCCTTAGATTCAGACAACTTGGGACCCCCTGCTTCATCCCATGTGGTCGGTTCTCCAAGCCTGTCAGGAGCAAATTCTGAGTCAGGACTAACCTTGGTCATTGCTGGGCGTGGCCCATAAACAAACAAAAAAAAAGTAAAAATAATTTTTACAAATGATACATAATGTAAACTTTTCACAAAAATTATCTGAAAAGTCATTATAGATGTAAATGTAAAACATGTAAAATATTAAAAAATGTAAACCATGAAGCAAATACAGCAGGAGAAATTAATTAACATTAGATATTGAAGTGTCTCTTTAGCTATAAAGACAAAGTGATTCATGAAAAAATAACATAGATGGATTTCCTTAAAATGTAAAACATTTCTTGTATGAGAGATGTTAAGAGAGTGAGACAACAACCCACAGACTGGAAGAAAGTATTCCCAGAAGACATTTATTAAAATATAATTAAAACATGCAAAGAATTCAATAAAAATAAATTGAGCACTTAATTAAAAACATGCTAACTGCCTCCTGGGCCAAAATCCTCATAAATAAACTATAGAGGTGACAAAAAAAACATATAGAGAGATATGTTCAACACTATATACCAATAGTAAATTACAAATTAAAATACCAAAAAGGTATTTTACTACTATTATATCATCCTAAATCCAGAATACTGATTGTATGAAAATTTGGAGAGAATATAGAACAATAATTTTTATTGTTTGTTGATGACCATATAAAACAATATAGTAGTTGTATGTGTTTTAACATCAACTCTATCTGTTCTAGTAATTCATTTTCTATCATTGATTCTAATCATTTGAAGATTTATGCCCACACATAAGTCATCATACTGATGTTTATAATCTCTGGGTTTTTGTTTATTTGAGGAGTATGTTTATTTTTACAGTTGCCAAATTTGAAAGCAACAAATATTCCTTCAATAGGTAAATACATGAACTTTGATACATACAAATAATGGCATTGAATTCAGGATTTAAAAAAAATGAGCTATTAAACCATAAAAAGAGAGCAAATCCTTAAATATATATAACTAAGTGAAAACAATCTGAAAATATGTCATACTGTGAGTCTTATCTATATGGCATTATCTAAGAAGTAAAACTATAGAGACAGAATTATAGAGATTGTCAGAGATTTTAGGGTCTGGCAGTGTAAATAGGTAGCACATAATAATTTATAGGAGTATAACACCAAAGTAAATTGTAAGGTAAATGTTGTATTTTGGATGCTAATTAAGTATCCATATATCCATATAAGTTTATTGTAACAACAAATCTGAAGGACTTAACAATGGGAATTGGGTAGAGACAAGATTATAGTTAACAATCTTCTATGCTTTTTTTTTTTTCAATAATGCTGTAAATCTAAACTACCTTCAACAGACTGAGCACACAGTTTGCATGCTAGAGACCTGGATTAGATCCCAGACACTGTTTGATTACCCCCAAGCACTAAGAAGAAAGAAGCCTTAAGCAACTTGGGGGTAACCACCAAACACCATCAAAAACAACTAAAAATGGGGCTGGAGAGATAGCATGGAGGTAAGGCGTTTACCTTTCATGCAGAAGGACGGTGATTCAAATCCTGGCATCCCATATGGTCCCCTGAGCCTGCCAGGAACGATTTCTAAGGTAGAGCCAGGAGTAAGCCCTGAGCACCACTGGTTGTGACCCAAAAACCAAATCAAACAAACAAACAAAAACAACTAAAAACCACCACCAACTTTCTATTAATTTACAAATTCTAAGTCTTGTTTTATAAGTTGACTTCTTCTGTAATACAAAAATGGCTTTTTATTCACTGAAAAAATCTGGTCCTCAATATAGAAAATGTTAGAATTAGAATACCCCTTCAAGTAATCAAATTACTCTAAAGAAAGCAGTACTAGTGTTATTGCTACTCTTATAGTTACTAAAAATTATTTTCATTATTTTGCATAAAATGTCTCTTAGAAATGTTGAACAGAAGTTTTGGATTTTACTTTTCTGACAATTAAGACTTGTAAATATTCAAGAATTATATTATCTTTGTACTTTCCACTGACTGACACAGAGTCTCACACTTTTGGTCCTTAAGATCTCCTTAAATTCAAAGATGAGTACTGTTTTTTTGTTTAATTACATAAAATATGCATGTTCAAGGGAGATAAAAAATATATATAAAATATTTCATACTGTTCAAATTCTTTTTCCATTTTCTTCCCCAAAATTTTCTCCCTCAAATTAAATAATTTGTAGTTTTCTCTTCTGAAACTCAGACTCATGTATCCAATTCCAGATCACCAATCTTCTTTGCATTATATGAAGGTATCACAAACAAGGTCAGCCTCTACCAGCAACAACAAGCCTCAATTGCTATAAAAAAAACTCTTCTAGTTTGTAAATTCCAACTTTCCGGTGCATAACTCCTTTTATCAAAATATATTAGGGATTCCTATTAGTTCTATCTTCCAAAACTTAAAATTTAAAAATGTCTAATAAGTAAGACTGCTTCTGACCCACTTTTAATTCCTCAATTTCTTACAAATTATTGTAGTCATCTAACCTATGTATGACTCATTCATTCATCAGACATATTTTAGCTTATTTTCTAAAGTCACAATGATATATTAAAAAATATAAGTTAAACCAGGATTTTTTAAACGTTTTCTACTCCCAACTCCATTTATATCTAAGAAATGTAAGATGAGTAAGCACTGTCAGAAAAACCATAGACATTCTATAATATCTATCAGTTTTCTTTTTTTTAATTTGTGGTCCTTGCACAGTTAGAAAGCTTTTAATGTTCCAATTTTTTACAACCCCTCATTCAATTAAACAGTCCCATAGAAGCTAGATGTTAGCTTAAATATGCTAAAACTCCTTAAGCTTTATATGCAGATGACTCATTTTTCAATCCCCAATATGATTTTCCCATTTTGGTCTCCCAAGCAATATCAGGTGTAACTCTAGAATATAGTCTCAAGTATGCTTTGAGCAAAACTAGTAGAGACCAAAGAAAAACAAATCTCTTTTATTTGCTCCCTATTTTACTCAATGTAAAACCAATGCCTTTGCAATTTTCTCAGGGTGCAAAAGATGTTTTCCATTATGATGCTAAGCTCCTTCTTTTATCTTTTTTTTTCCCTCCTTGGAAACTATTCACTATCCTCCTTATTCTCGACAGGTAGGACAGATATATCCCCATATAAATTCTTTAACCCATCCAGAAACTCATGCACCTTACTTTCTAATCTCCGGCTTTTATAAGTGGTATTATCCCACTGAGGCTGCCTGGAGCAATCTACCCTTTCATTTGTCTCCCAACATGTTCTATCATCCTTACTCAGCTTTATATTTATCCGTGGGAGTTTCATCATGCTAGTGCACTATGTAATGGTTACATTTAAAAACAAAACAAATCTCTATCTTAATGAAGATTTATTTGGTGTTGGCTAATCACAAAATGGTTATAGAGATTTGTTTTGCTTTTGTTTGTTGCTATAATCTAGAAAACCCCTAACTCATATGAGTTCCCTGATACATATTTGACTCTGTAGGGCATTATCATGTTATGTATTATAAATGAAGCAAATGAAGTTAAGTTGTACACAATTCATATAGTTAATAAATATATAATTTTAAAACAGATATTTGACCCTTGTCCTCTGTGTTTTCCATGATGTTTACTATATGGTCTGTGACTTTGGAAGGAATGCAGAAATAATATGGACTAGGATTCTGTCAGAAACTCTTTCTGAGGTAAAATACAATCAGTCAATCTCACTCGCAAAGTGAAAACCTATGGAGCTTTTATGTGTAGGGAAAGACTCTAATGATGGCCTGAATATGTCATTGTGGAGAAAAACAAGTATATTTTGAGAGTGGTGGAGATGATGAGACTTAAAGATAGGCTTTTTCTACGTCAAACAAGATGTTCATATTGCTTTAGTTTCAAAGTTGTTTGAATAGATTTGTATCACTAAGTATATTTCTAAATTTGTGATATTTCTCACACTGTTTAAATGCTTTATTGCTTTAAATATGGCAAAGTTAGACTAGATAATGAAAATGTATTTTTCACATTAAACCTTACTCAAATTATGTGGTTAAACAAAACCTAGAAAAACACTTGCTGAGCTAGATTACAAAATAAAATTATAATCACCATCAATGCAACTTTATTTTCTATAATTTCAAAATTTTACTAAAAAAGAATATTGAAAAGTATTCAAACATGTTTATTTTATCCTCATTGTTTTGGTATGAAAAATAGGAATTAAGTTAGAATTAATTTAATGTTCTTTATTTGTAACAACTAAAATTTCTCAGAGTTTATTTCTTTCCTTTTTCTTTTTTTGGGGGGGGCCACACCCAATGGTGCTCAGGGCTTATTCCTGGCTGTCTGCTCAGAAATAGCTCCTGGCAGGCACGGGGGACCATATGGGACACTGGGATTCGAACCAACCACCTTTGGTCCTGGATCGGCTGCTTGCAAGGCAAATACCACTGTGCTATCTCTCCGGGCCCCAGAGTTTATTTCTTTCTCTGTGCTCAGAGAGCAGTCCTGGCAGTGCTCAGAAGACTATGGGTTACTGGGGATGGAGTTCATATCAGATTCATTTGAGGTAAGCACTCAATCACTCTTCAATTGCTCCAATTACTAATTTTCTACTCACCCAGCTTTATTTTAATGCTATTTAAAAACTTAAACATTTATATAATGTAAGATACTTCTAAAATAAAGCTTATGCTTTTATGTAATATCAAGATCTGAGATGCTTTTTTGGTTTTTACAATAAAGTATTAAAATATGTGTTTGGCTGACATGGAGAAAATATTTCCTAATATTTCTATTTCAACCTGAAAACTAAATATCCATGCCTTGATACTTTAACATATTATTATTCAGAAATGTGATGAGAATGTTTACTTCTTCAATGCAAGAACACTCATCATTTTCTTTGCCAAGTCATTTGAGTGTTTAAATTTGAAATGCCAAGGTATCTGCCCTCATACACTTGCTTTGTGTGGGACACGTGCTTGTCACCAGTCAATCTTGAAGTCTACCGAGTGGAAGCAATAAAATGTGGACTTGCTTCAATTCTCCAGCAAGTTTCTTGAAAACTGAATCAGTGTCACCCAAGAGCCTGTGAAACATGAGCAGTAGGATGGATCACTAATAATGAAGTCTTGGCAAACAGCCATTCTCTCTGCACTAAAGCCCTGCTGACATTAATGTAGCTCCACTGGGCTGGATACATATGGAGGATGGATGACAGCAGGATGGTGAAACAGCTGCTAGGTGATAAGCTAAAGTAGACAAAATGCATATGGTTGGAAATGAAGAGCATAGATATCAGGACATTCCTAAGGGGCTGCTAACCACTACAGTTCAACACCATTATAATAACTATTATAAAACTATAAAACAATAGCAATGACAAATCCATCTTTTTTTCATTTTTCATTTGTGATTTACAAAGTTATTCATAGTTAAATTTCAGCATTAATCCTATAGAAGTATCAATGTCCCTCAACAATGTTCTCAGAGTCCACCCCATCATCCCATACCTCTCCCCTGATTTTTTTTTTCAAAGAAAATAGAGTGGTAAGGGCATGGATGAGGAAAATAAATGAAGGAGTAAAAGAAGGGAAAGGGAAAAAGGAAGAAGACAGAGAGAGAGTTAAAGGAGAAAAGATGGAGAGAAGAAGGTGAGAAAAAGAAAAGGAAAGGAGGGGAGAGAGAAAAGACAAATGATACAGGTTAAAAGGAGGAGGGAATTATAGGAGGAAGTTAGAGAAGAGAAAGAGAGAGATGGAAGTAGAAAAGAGGGATAAGAAAATGTAGAATGTAGGAAGTGAGAGAGAGAAAAGGAGAGGTAAATAGGCAAATAATGACAGAGGGGAATAGGGAAATAGAAGAGATTTCCTAGTATGTTGTACTCTTGTTTTGACATGATTCCCTTAAATAGACAACAGATATCTAAATGTTTTTATTTTCCTCCATAAAATCAGCAGGATCTACATTCCAAACCTTCAAAATCTGTTATTTTAGCTTCCTTTTCATATTCTGAAAATCAGCATGAGAAAAAATATGGTATGTTTAAAGTAATAAAAATATGAAAGAACAATTAAGAAGTATAAAAAAAACTGTACTGCTTTTCTAACAATTAAACCCTCTCCTGGTGGGCTTTGTGTATTTTTAGAGACTAAATTAGTCTTAAGTTGGTGCTAGAGCTTATACTTGTTTGAAAGTATAAGCATTATGTTAATAGAAAAATAATATATGGAGAAAAAATGATATAGACAAATGTCATTTATGTGACTTGAGTACTCAAATACAATAGAATATGTCTTACTAGTTAAATGGTTCATTCATGAACTATGTAATTGCATCCTACATTATTGTTCAGTTTGCAAAATGACTGAATTTGAAATTTTGTGGTTTTTGAATTTGAATACTATCCATCAAAGTCAAGATAATTCAGAGAACTTGTCTCTGAATTATTTATTATCTAATTATTTACCTACATTCTTTTTGCAACATATATCATAAGCTTGAAAGAGTTCAAAGTACTGAGTATACATCAATAATAAAATGACTGAATTTCTGAAAATTTTATATTTATGTTATATTTTGTTTTTTTTTTTAATTTTATAATAGCTTATTTTTATTGAGGATCAGAAGTTAATATACGGTTAACATTATTTCTGCACACATCTTTCCAACAATACCCCCAAGGCCTGAGCACTTCTTACCTTCACAGTAGCCCAAGGGCCCCTTTCATAATAGCTCAAACCAGGGCCTATTTTAGTAACATAGGATTGAAACATAAACCAATCAGATTTGTACAAGTACAACAATTTTAACCAATGGGAGCATAAACACATTTTGATGGCGGGAAGGATAAAGAGGAACCTGGCAGGATGGGGGGAGGGGAAGCAAATTCTTAAACAAATAGCTAATTGATATTTACGCAAATACAATTATTTGTTTAGCCTATTTTCCATTTAGATCTATCTTTTGTGCAAGCAATAAGGATCATAATTTAAACTTTACAAAAACATATCTATAACTACATGCTTGAGAGCAGTTACAAAAATAGGTTCCATGGAAAGGTTAAGGCATCTGGTTAAGCCAGATTCTTTGTGCTGAGCTAAATTTATTTGCAGAGTTTTCAGTTGGTTCGGGGCTATGCAAACTTTTGTGGCTTGAATCAGACAGGCGGTGGAAAATTCATTCAGAGTTCCTTTGATATGTGGGGTGCTCGATCTCCCACATCTCCCCCTGTTTAGTATACAATATAGAAGGGACAGACGTGCCTCGGTGGACTGGCCACACTGGGTGAAGAGATGTGGGGCTTCCAGTCACCGCATCTGCTACCCTTGATTCAGTTGTTTCCAAAGCTTGGCAAGGCACAGATTGAGGTCTATGCGCCAGCTCCTCGATAACTTCAAACTTAAGTGGCGGAGAGTTGGCAGGAGGGGAGATGTCAGGTGTCAGCTGGTCTTCTGAGGTGCATAGTTGTTGGTATAGAACCTTTGAGTCCTTTCTGGTTGCTTCATCCACTTGATTCTTTACGAAGGTGGTGAGTTTGCGAAAAGCCCAAGGACCAAAGGAAACTAGCAACATAAAGCCAATGAAGGGCCCCAAAAAGGCTGGGAGCACTGTTGTTATCCATGGAGTGGTAGAAAACCAATTTTTGTACCAGCTCTCACTCTGCTCTATATCTTTTTGTCTATTTACTAAATTATCCTCTATGTGTTGAATGCTATCTCTAGCTAAGCCGAATTTATTTTAAAAAGCAACATTTTACTCTAAGGATGACACAAATTCCCCCCTCCCTCAAAAAAAATGTTAAATTTTGAACCACGGCGGTTATTCTGCACTCTTTGCTAGGAAATCAACAGTAGTGTAAACTTCTTTAAGTTTGTAAACATTTTTAGCAACAGTTATAAGGCATTAGCAGATTCTAGAGTATGAACCAATGAATAAATATTTGCGCTTACACCAATAACACTTAGGCCTTTTAATAAGGCTAGGGTGATGGCAGTGTTTGATTTTTGTACTGCAGCGGGGAGAGACACAAGATTATATTTAAGAGGTAATAAGGCAATTTTTGATCTAACAGTCAATTTAGGCATTAAAACATCCAAAACACAGTGGTACTAGGACTAAAGAAACAAATGTAAAACAATGGGGGAGATAAACTAGTGAAACAGGCAAAAAAAAAAAACTTTAATTGGGGGCAATCATGAACTGAAAGGAGAAATCAACGACAAGAATTTGATTACAATTTTTTCAGATTATTAAAATTTGCGGCAGGGAGGTCTTGGAAGAGTTCTTGCATTGGGGATACTTTTGGAGCTAGGCCCAGTTTCAAGGAACAGCCCGCATTAGGGAGAGTTAGTAGGGAGGGCCGTGCCGCATGAGTCCACAGGGGAGTTGGCTGTCTTTTCTTTCAGGAGACGAGGTGTGGGTTTATCTGGGTGTCCCCTCGCCTGGGTGCAGGGTACTGGTTCGTTGAGTAGGAGGTCGATCTTGATGCCTAATAGAATAAGGACTGAGGGTGAAAATTTTTAATATGGTGGAAGATCTGGATGGGATTGAGGGGTAAAGGGATAGTTGGATTTCCGGGGGGGGGGGGGGGGAAAGGGGAAGGTATATGGGAAGGATATGAAGGAAGAGAAAAGAGAAAATACCTTAAAGAGAAAAGGGGAAGAGAAAGAGAAAAAAGTAATAAGCAGAATAGAGAGAAAAAAAAAAAGAAAAGAAAAGTAGTAAGAGGGGCCGGGCAGTGGCGCTGGAGGTAAGGTGCCTGCCTTGCCTGCGCTAGCCTAGGACGGACCGCGGTTCGATCCTCCAGTGTCCCATATGGTCCCCCAAGAAGCCAGGAGCAACTTCTGAGCGCATAGCCAGGAGTAACCCCTGAGCGGCACAGGGTGTGGCCCAAAAACCAAAAAAAAAAAAAAAAAAGAAAAGTAGTAAGATGTTATGTTATATTTTACAAATATTATTCATGGTTTATTATTTAAATTATACAATAAATATCATTTATATATAAAACTTGAAATATTATTCAATTTATACAATAAATTACTTAAAATATAAACAATTTCAATGAAAAATTATTACTCAAATGAAAATAAAATGTATGCCACAGTTTCCCTATGTGTTCTTCAGAGCAGGCAACCCTTTTGTACAGTGGGACAGGTAGTAAATATTGTATGAGCTGTAAGCCAAATTTTATCTGTTAAAGCTACTCAACATTTAGAGTACACCAGCTTCCATAAACAATGAGAAAAAATGTGGTAAAATTTTACTCAGTAAAGCTTTAACCATGAAAATAGATAGGGGATGGAACTTGTCCAAGGGTTATCATTTGATCAACAATTAGTACATCAGAAAACAATTTGTAGAGGAGCAGGGAAAGAAACAGTCACAATAAAATTTTAGAGAAAGTTACAGCTAATCTTAGAAATTACAAGAAAAAATAATTCACACACATTTCATAAAATTTTAGTTTATTGATTAGATTATTCCTTATCATATAGCACAAAAAGTCATGTAATTGGACCCTAATAAAGTATTTGTAGATGTTGTATGTCCCAAATAATATTTTACCTGACTCTTATTAATTGCTTTGGTTCTGACCCAGAACTTGGGGTTCTCTAACAATCCAGGTAGCTCATATTAGTGTAGAACATGTTCTATTTGTTGGTCAAACAGGTATAAAGATTAATAAAGGGATCTAAGTATTTTTTTCCTGAAAATAGGTCAGTAGGCCAATTAAGTTTGGGAACCTAAACAACTTCTGAGCTTAAAATGCAGATCAGACAGTCCCTGAATATTTAAGCTTATAATGGAAAAAAACACAAGTCAAAGTAATTTAACATGTGTCTCTTTCAAAAACATTTTATTGTAGGCATTGTAATTTACTATATTGATAATGGCAGGATTTCATGTAATAAATATTCCAACACAACAGTCTACACCAGAGTTTCAGCTTCCCTTCACCAAGACCCAGTGCCTCCCTATATTCCTAATCTTTCAGTCCCTCTACAGTGCTGTGGTTTCTTTTGCCTTTTGGTATTTTTTTTTCTGTTCTTACTTTATATACTCCATCTGAGGATATTAGTTCTCTCATTGGCAAAGAAAAATAAAGCAGAAATAAAACTAATATAACTGTATCAAATTAAAAAGCAACTGAACTTTGAAGGAAATGAGGCCTAAAATAAAGACACTTCACATATTAGGAGATAATTGCAAAACATACATCACATATTGGAATCAAATTCAAGATAGAAAAAGCATTCTCAAATCTAAAATAAAAACTAAATAACCCATCAAAAATGAGTATGTGAGATGAATATACACTTCTCTAAAAAAGACATAAAGATGGTTAAGAGACTACTAAAGTGTTCATAACTGATTTTGAGAAAAATGCAAATAAAAACAGCAACTAGCCTTATCTCACAATAGTGACAGTGAAGTTCATTAAATTAAAAACAACAGCAGCAGCAACAAACATAAATAGTAAATGCTAAATAGGATATACTAGAAAAAGTACTCTCATTTACAAGTGATGGGACTGTTGTCTAGATAAGTCTTTGGAAAATGGTTAGAGATGTCCCAAATAGATCTTTTATTAGACTCTGGAGTCCACTCTTAACATAAGTCCAAAGGGCACAAACACAGTAATCAGAGGGCCAAGGATAATAGAGCAGTAAAGTCCCTTGCTTTGCATGTAGCTAAGCTTTATTCATGGAATCACACATGTGAATGTATAGCTGCACTGAAAATACATATTATGTGTGAATATTTTAATAATTTGAATATAATTTATTTGTCAATGACTATTTTATAGTTAATATGGCAACTTAACAGTTTAGACATCCTAGTTATAGATTAAGAATTTCAGAAATATTTTACTTAAATTGTTTATCAAGTACCAAATATATTTTAAATAAAAGTACCTGAAAATTATTTATTAATGTTGTATATTATCTAAACTATTTTAAAATATCTTAATATTTTATGGTTGCATATAATTTTTTTAAATCATAACCCTTTTGATAGACATTTTTATTTGTCTCCCACATATAACTAAACCTTATAATATATTAGACATGACTTCTATAATTTTTAATATTACCTTTATTTAAGCATGTTGATTACAAACATAATTTTTAAACATTTTTTGGTTATCAAAGCAGTGTTCAGGAGAACTGAGAGTTGTTCAGGGAATTTTCAGTTAAATTGTTTGATCATTGAATGCAAAAGGTCCCAGGTGAAAATTTGAGGCACGTGGGTCAGAATTTTCTAGGCCTCCCTGACCATGCTGAGGGTCTCCAAAGCCACACCTGGTGGTTCTTGAGATATAATATAGTAACAGGAATCAATCCAAGTCATGGTAAACATAAACCCTTTTCTTGACAAAAACTCTGACTTGTATCTTATCCTTCTTCAAAATGGTTCCTTGAATTTTCTTAATGCACCTTATCATTCTGAAAAGCATTACTTATTACTTGTCAACTTTTTTTATTTAAAACATAGTTGACAGAAATGATCATAATAGATTTGTTTCTAGATAAGTGAGATAATACAAAAGTAAAACAATACTAAAATAACAAAAGAAATTGTCTTGTAATTTAAATGGTATATTTACAAAATATATATGGTCCTTCATTAACTTTTTATTGAAGCAAACTAGTTTTTCTTGAAAGAAATTTATTCAAAAAAAAAAAGAACTTTATTCAGGTTAATGTGAAATGTCAAATACAGATTTATGCCTGTCTTTATCCTTGCATATATCCAAAAAGGCAGCTACAGTAAAGTATATGACAATTTTTACAACTTCCAAAGTAGTTAATAGAGATGTTTGATTTTATTTTATGTTATCTGAATTATAATAAAGGCATAAGTTCCTGGAAATAAATAGTAAACGGTATAATGTGAAAGTAGAGAAAAATAGGAAGAACACAGAATTTTCCAGATTAGAATTAATCTTGCCCCTCATTCTTAATACTTATTCTGGATGTTATAAAGCTATAATAGCAAAACATTTCCATAGAATTATTTATTCTTGCCTTTAGCTCTGAACTACTAATAACAAATGAAAAACAAAATTATTTTATGCCTTAAATATCAAACTAAATAGAGCTAGAGAGATAATCATCTAGCTTTAGTTTTTAATGTGAATGAGTAAATTTTTTATAGAAATGTGTTATATGGTCAGTTGATGATTAATATATTTGCAAGCATTGGATGTTCACACCTTTTCCAAGGTAGTTAGTTGGCCAGCAGAATAGTAATTCTGTCTCTCTTCCTTCATAGGAATATGGCTATGCCTCTAGCAGATTCATGCTGTTTAGCTCTGCATATCCAATATCTGTGAAAGACAGTTTTGGTCTCCAGAATGTTAACTCACATTTACAATGTTTTCAGGAACTGACAGTGTAGGAGTGAATTCTTAAAGAGACTTTACTGCCACATTCACCACCAGGCCTATTTAATAAAATGGAGCAGTAGAGGTGTTTTAAAAGTCACATTAATACTTGAAATTCAAAGAAAAGCAGCACATTTCTAAAAGAGATGGCTTGAAAGGCAGAAGGAATTGCCTCAGTCATTCACATAAACATAATGGAACTCTGTTTTTATGTCACATTTAAGAGTAAATTTTTTTATTCCCTTTCTTGTCCAGTTTCTAATACTTGGAAAACTGGTATCAAAATAAATATTAATATCAAAAAGTACATATTTGAAATAGCCCCAGAAGAATTAATAAATGACATTTTAGTACAGAAATTATCAATGACCCGGTCACAATTTAACTATGGTAAAAACAACTTTTTAATATCTCTTTTGTCTAAAGATGTTTTGTTTTATTGTTTTTATTTTTGCTTTTTATTTTTGGGAAATACTCAGTGGTTCTCAGGAATTATTCTTGTTTCTGCACTTAGGAATTAGTCCTGCCTGACAAGCTACCAAAAGTGTATGGGATGCTGGAGATAAACCCTGCTAGGCCCTAGGCAAAGCAGATGTCCTACCCATGTCCTATAGATCCCACTTGAGTTGTGAATTGTGAAATGATGGGATTTGTGTTCCACAATCCCCGAAGAGGGAAAGGGATCTCCATGCCCCCAAATAGGGTAGGACAAGAGATGCAGGTCCAGCAGAA
The DNA here is from genome assembly GCF_024139225.1 of Suncus etruscus. Classification (NCBI taxonomy): domain Eukaryota; kingdom Metazoa; phylum Chordata; class Mammalia; order Eulipotyphla; family Soricidae; genus Suncus; species Suncus etruscus. The sequence goes on from NC_064855.1 coordinate 73,044,380, forward strand.
ATTCTGTCGCAGGAAATAATCCACACACAGTTGGGAAGAAATAGCAGGACAGAAACTTACACCGCAACCTGTGAACCACAAGCCAGTTGCTCCAATAGTTGGAACCATAAGCCAAGATGACAGCTTCCTCTACAGCCTCCAAAGCAGTCAATATGGGGAAAAAACAAAGCCCACCCCCAAGAATGGTGTCATATGCATTTTAACTGTATAAGTTTTCACTTATATGTTATATTCATGTTCAACCATATAATGCATGTGAAGCTCATTTTTTCTCTAGAAAGTAATCAATATGCTATTATATTTTATAATTACGTATTTTATTGTATATTTATACAAAATTTTTCTCCACATTATTTATTGATTATATTTGGATTATTTATATTTTATTATATAAAGGAAAATATCTGTATGAATCTAGCTTTTACTTTTCAGACAAATAATTAACAAGTGGTATTACTACGTTATAGATAAATTTATGTTTATATTTGAGAAATAATTTAAAATCACTATAGCCTTTTACATTCTAATTAGCAATAGATGGAGATTCTAGTTTCCTATATCCTCATCTTCACTATTGATTCTCTGCTTTCTGAGTGTAGTTAATTTGCAAAATATGAAATATCTCATGAAGTTTTAATTTGTTTTTCTTAATAACTTCGATGTCAACATTTCTTTTCATATGCTTGTTATTATGTTTACTCATATAACCTCTTTTATAAAGAACTATTTTATTCATGTCCCCCATTTTGGTACAAAAATGGAATATTCACAAGAATTGTTTATATTTTATATATGTGAATGTTAAGAGGTAGTGCAGTGGTTACGGTGTTTTTTTTTGAACATGGGTCATCAGAATTTGATACCCCTATATGGTCCCAAAATTCCTGTTATAAAGGATGCCTATGTACAGTTCCAAGAGTAATTCCTGTATTCTTTCAGGTATGTTCCTGAAACAAAAAGAACAGACAAATTTATTGGTTTAAATAAATTTGCAAAGAGTCACTTCACATATTTTTATAGAGTCTTAATTATTTTAATTTGGGACCTTACTCACAGTGCTCAAATTTTATTCCACGATGTCTGCTCAAGGACTATAAGGGTGGTACTTGGGGGTCCAAATGCAGGCTCAGGGATTGAATCTGGATGCGCATTTTAACCCCTGTACTATCTCTCAGGACCAAGTTTTACAATTTTGCATCGTATATTTAGATATGCTACTAGTTTGAGGAAACTGAGGATAAAGAGGCATACATTTAAATATTTTATAAGAATATTTAATTTTCTCAGTACCATTTGTTGAAAAATTATCCTTTTCCCCATTGAATTGTCTTAGCACATTTTGTAATTTACTTAAAAAAATACATCACATAGTTGACAAAGTTAGTCATAATACATTTGTTTCCACATAAATGTAGGCAAAGTTATTGGAAAAAAAAGAAAGAAAAATAAAAAATAAAAAGGAATAGATAAAGTTGATAAAAAAATGAAAAATGCAGTAGGAACCACATTTGTAAAAAGTATTGCATCTCCAATGAAGTCATTAATACAATGGCAAAAAGTTTAGTTTAACCACTTGTTATTAGTTGTCCATTCTGTTAAATTGTTTCTGTAGGGATAACAGCATTAAATAAATGTATTTGTTCAGAGATTCAAATCTCTATTACTAATGCGACCACATTTTACCACTTTTACCACTCAACTGCTATGCCTCCTGGAAGAAGGAAAATATGGGGAGAAAGTGCCCAAAATTGCTCCCAAGAATTGATCCCAAGTAAGTTCAGCCCCCAAATTGGTATACATAAAGTTTGGTCAGATTGGCATCCTAAATGGAATCATGGAATCATATAGGATCTGTGATAAGGCAGGACCATCAGAAAATACTGATTATGGGTAATGGACACAACGTGCATTGCTTCGGCAGGGCAGGGCTTGGTCCTCCCTTCCTTCCAATATGGCCAGCTTTCTGTTGTGTCTGCCAATGTACCAGTAATCTTTCATGGCTCAGCCATGAAAATAGCAATTCTATGGAGGCAGGCACAGTTCAAATATGACAACTGTGTTTGTGGGCATGATTTCAGCTTCCAGTCTTCCCTGAAGTAGTATGATATGAGGAAAACATTCCCCAACTCTCTCCAAAAAACCTTGATGATATTAGCCCCAAACAAACAAACTTATACCTGAGTTTGGTCAGATTGGTGTCCTAGAAGGAAATTGTAGAGCAGGGGTCTTCAACTTTTTAAAGTGGGGGGCTGGATTACGGTCCCTTAGAGAGCTGGAAGACTGGAATATATGAGCTACTAATTCCTAATCACACTGCACATATCTTATATAAATAAAATGAAAACCATGTATAAATAAACAGATCACACACCAGTATTTCAATGGGAACTGTGGGCCTGCTTTTGGCTAATGAGATGGTCAATGTCCAGTTCCATATTTGTCACTGCCAGCCGTAACAAGTGATGCAAGTGGGCATCAGTTAATCTTGATCTGGTTGGAGATTTCAGATGTTTCATTCTTGAAAAAGTCTGTTCACAGGCATAAGTGCTACCAAAGATGGTTACCATATCCTGATATTTGGATATGTCTCAGAGGGGAGAGATGCATAGAAATTCAAAAGGTTACTTGACTTAAATGCATCTTTCAGAGAGTCACAATTCTACAGTTCAGCCAGTTCCATTTGGTACATTGTAAGGACATTTTCAATCTCAACAGAAAATGGGTTACGAAAAAGCTGTATGTCCTGTTCATGGAGATGAAGCTCTTTGAATCTAAATTGAAACTCCTTTTGCAACAATTCCAGTGAAACCAGACATGTTTCCTTTGGGAATGCAACTAATGGTTTGTCCGCTGACAGATTTTGAGTTGTTGGGAGATGACTGAAGTTTTCCTCCTGTACTTGTTTAATAAGAAGGCCTAATTTTATTTCAAATGCTTTCACATGCGATGCCATATCACAGATGAGCTTCCGCTTGCCTCGAAGTTGCAGATTGAAACTGTTGAGTAGCTCTGCTATATCTGATAGAAAGGCAAGGTGCCATTTCCATTCTGCATCACTGAGCTCTGGTACTTCTTGGTTTTTTGAAAGTAGAAAAGCTGTAATCTGTGGAAGTAAGTCATAAAAACATTTCAAAACTCTCCCTCTACTCAGCCAATGGACTTCTGTGTGGTACAGAACATCTTCATGGGCAACATTTACCTCAGGTAGAAATTCCTGAAATTGTCTGTGGTTTAGTGCATGAGTTCTAATGTAATTAACACAAGATACCACAATTTTCGTAACAGAGTCCCACTTCAGTGATTTACAACACAGCGCTTGTTGGTGGATGAGGCAGTGTATGGCAATTGGATGAGGATGGTTATGTTTGTCCATCTCTTGTGTAATGTGAGAAATTAATCCTCTCTTAGACCCCACCATGCTAGGAGCACCATCAGTTGCTACACTGACTAGTTTAACCCAGTCCAGCTCCAAACCATTCACAGTTTGGCAAACCTTTTCAAATATATCCACTCCTGTAGTTGTACCTTTGATACTTTGCAGTGCAGCAAGCTCTTCTGTGACTTCAAAATACTCATTTGTCCCATGCATATAAATGAGAAGTTGGACAGAATCACAAACATCATTGCTTTTGTCGAGTGCCAAGGAAAAATAGCAAAGTTTCTTTGCAGAGTTTTGCAAATGGTGCAGCAATTTTTTTTCCCATTTCTTCAATCCTTCGTGTCATTGTAACTCCTGAAAGGCTCACTGTACTAAATAAATCTGTGTTCTCTGGACACATCTCTTTGGCAACAGAAATAAGGCATTCTTTAACAAATTTTCCCTCCACAAATGTTTGCCATTGCACGCTATTAGCTTGGCAACTTGAAAACTTGCCCGCAGTGAGGAAGTATTTAACTGCTTCTGCTTCACAAAAGTATTTTGCTGAGTCATCAGTGTATGTTTCAGTTGTAATATTTTATCTTTTCTCACTTCTACAACCAATCATATTTATCTTTATGTTGAGTTTGATAGTGGTGTCGCAAAGTATATTCTTTGAACACAGCAACTATATTCTGGCATATCAGACACACACATTTTTCTTTGTACCGCATAAAAAAGTAATCGTAAGTCCACTGTTCTTTGAATATCCTAGACTTGCCATCAATTTTTCTTTTTCTTGACATCATTGTTTCCTAAGGATTCCAAACTGATATTAGTGAAATACAAATATGTGTGTATATATACACACAGTGTATGAACCCCCATTAGTTCCTGATGTGAACACTTACCCCTTGCAGGCTTTTCTAAGCATACCAGCTCAGTCCCTGATAGTTCAGTTATATCTCCCTATACAACGCCCAAATTGGTATGTTCGGAATCAGCATGTGAACACTGAAAAGGAATTGCAAAATGCTTATAAAATTCTCAATGTAACCCCTTTAAAATGCTTCAGCATCGAACCCCTAATTTTCCACATGGGCAATTCAGCACCAAACCCCTAACCTCCCAACCACCGCCCAACCCCTAATTTTGATTTCAGCACTGAATGCCTCACCACACCCAAATGGGAATTTTCATATGAGTCACCCACAGCCCAATCGGGCAGAACCCCCCCCCTATTTGGCAAAAATTTATTTCTATGGCACTTTTGACTGACCTTTGGCAATGGAGGGAGTGGAGGAAAACCTCACTGACAGGCAGGCACAGCACACAAACACCACATTGCCTGGGGGTGGAGCAGGTGCCTTTTTACATCATATAGTCACCCACATGTGGTACTCCTTGCCATGCTGCGTCCAGTGATGTCATCAGCAATGCGTGCACCAAGTGCCAGGTGCAAGGGTGCATCAGTGTCCCTCTCAACACCACCCTCAAGCCCACCCTTCCAGCACACAACATGCTGTGGGCGGAGGCGGTTGATGTCATCCCTGAGAAACCGTGACACTGAGTGTATATACTGGCAGATATCCATGGCCCGTGGGCTGTAGTTTGAAGACCCCTGTTGTAGAGGGTCTGTAATGAGGCAGAGACATTTGGAAAATGTGGATTGTAGGTGTTGGAGATAGCAAACACCTTTGACAGGTTAGGGGCTTAGCTTACCCTCTTCTCATTAGATGGCCAGTTTCTGTTGCATGGGCAGATGTACCCAATGATTTTTTCGCTGCTTGGTTTACAGCTCTAGAAAATCATTGAGGGAACATTGAGTCTATGAACTGACCCAATTTGACCATCTGTTTCAGACTTTTATAAAAAATAAATCACATATAAATGGTGGCTTTTCCCCTGTGAATTCTGAATTTTATTTTATTATCTATATATTATTTTCTGTTTGCTTTTGTTGTTGTTATTGTTGTTATTGGGCCACATCAGGCTGTGCTGAGGCCTTACTACTCTCTTCATGATTCTATTGCTCAGGAATCATTTCTGCGAAACTATAGGGACCTCGTTATCTAATTCACATCAGTTACATTCAGGCCAAGCACCAAGAACCTCTGTTATATCTCAGGCTCCTAAACACTTCTTCGTGTACCAGTACCACAATATTATCTATATGAATTTATAATGTTATATTATTTTTAAAGTGATTTGTTTAATGTTGATCCATTTCATTCTCACTTATATTTTTGGATAAATTTGTCAATTTTTAAAAAATTACATGCTGGATTTTAACAAATATTATATTTAGCATATAGGCAAAACTGTGGAGAATTGCCATACTAATATTTGTCTTTTCAATTTATTAACATAAAATGTTTATGCTCTTTATTTTGGATGTTTTATGATTTAGTAAAACTTTTGTTTAGAGAACAGTGGTTTAATTTATTTATATGAATATGCTCAAGTAATTGTTCATTTTAAAGCTGTTCTGAGAACTTTATCCCAAATTTTATTTTTAAAAATTATGTATCCTTTCAAAAGAGATGCTTGTTATGTGTTGGGAATATGCTAAGCATTACTCAAATTGTATATGGCTGTAGTGGCATTAAATGAGTTAATAAAGCACAAGGCAAACTAGTGTTTAGTAAACAGATGTTAGTTTTCTGCCTTCTTTGCCTTATCATTCATATTCAGTATTTACTAAAGTAAAATTATGCTTGACATTCAGAAGATTATGTTTTCTCTAATCTTTTTTCTATTATGAAGGCAAAATTAAAAAAAATACCAACAGAAATTCACAGTACATATCCTACAAGAGGGACAAGAAAATGAGACTGCAATTAGATAAAACGGCATCCTTTTCAAAGAATTGTATTATTAAATATTCAAGATTACATGCATTAGTGAGGACTAAACTCAAAGACATACCTATTTGCAGAAGCTTCTGACAGTAACTAAGCATTAGAGAAGCATTAAATGAAACACTGAAAGGAGGAAACAATTCAAAAAATGGACCAATTTGAACAACTCAAAGGTACTTCTTCTGATGGCACATTTATAGAACAAAAGACAAAAGAGAATCAAAAAGAAAAATCATTTAAAGACAAAGTGGCCACTATCCATTGATTGAGAGGTCACACTTTAAATCATTCTGACAGCTGAAACAGAAAGAGGAATATAGTTTTCCCAGAAGATAGGTTTTTATATAGATAATAATATAAAGGACACAAATGCTGACCCAGAAATGAGTAAGAGACTTAGTTTTAGAAAATACAAGCACGATATGTTCAAATTCAGCTAAAAAGTATTTTAAAGTAAGATGAAGAATAGATAGATGAAGGGAACAACTCACTAATTTGGCATTTTCTAGTCCTTTGGAAACTATATCTCCCTCTAGCAATATTCTACACATTCATTCAGTTTAACTATAATCTTATTTTTCCCAGCATGATCTAGGTTTATGACAACTTCTATTTTTTCTTAGCAGAAGCATATATTAAATATATTGCTTATGACAAATTCTCTCAAGATTCTTTCTGTAAAAACAATAGAAACACCTAAAACATGCTTTGAGTCATTCTTCATTTCTCATTTTATAAATCCTAAATATGTAAATATTATCTATAAAATCTACTGTATATTCTGTAAACTGTATCAAAGTTGAATAAAATAAAATGAAGTATAATTTGCTTTTCATTGCACAGACTTGTGATGAAACAGGGTTGGCATTTGTGCTAGAGCTTGGAGATTTTTTTTCTTAATTTTATTTTGAAATGTTCACTCATTCTGCCACTTGGATTTATATATATCTGGATAGAGAAACATGGAGAATTGAACATGGAGTTAACAAATAATTTAAGCAAATTCCTACTTTTTATTTGAATTACATTAATGACAGAAAGCCTGATTTAATTATCAGGTATTCTGGTTTATACTCAAGTATATTTGGACATTAATTCAACTTGTAACATTTAACCTCCATCATGTTCTATTTCCATTATAAATTAGAAAACAATAACATTAAAATAATTATTAATATGGTGAATATTGAATAATTCAATACATGAAAAAAACTTACCTTAGTGCCAGAAACAGTAATAATTCACCAAATGTTAGGAGCTATAAACCAATAATAACAATAAATGAATAAAAATAAGTAGTAGATAGTGATATTTGCTAGTTATTGTTTTTCATGAACAAATTCTAATAATATTACAAAATGAAAAATTTTTATTTCATGGGAATGGTCACCCAAACTCCAGCAGGAGCAAGTCAAGAGTATAAAGCCAGGAGTAAATCCCGAGTTACTTCCAGGTGTGGCCCAAATACAAAAACAAATAAGACACGCAAATTATAATCTTTATATTTAACTAAGAAAATAAATTATAATAAAATAATCTCAATTTACCTTATTTAAAAATATGTGTGATATTTTACATGTACTTTCACCTCTAAAATCAACCTTCTTGCTTGTAGTACAGTATTAGTGGAAACTGTATTATAGGATGCCAATATATCTAGGTAATTTCACTATTAATAAATTAACTATTTGGATTACATTAGAAATCATGGGATTATCAGCATAAATATGATTACAGACTGTTTCCAGATTCTGTGCATTAGCTGTATTATTTGTGATTGCAGATGTGTACCCTTTTTACAGAATGATGTCTATATCATTTGTGCTTCATTCACTTCTTTTCTGAACAAGGGAAAGGGCTAAAGTTTAAAGTTCCCTCTTGTAATAGAGGGAAAATCTTGCTTGATTCAGTTATAAGTTGTTGGCAATGATCACTTTAGAGAATTGAATATGGGGTCAACACTTTATCTATCTAGCATATTTTTCATGGCCATTCTATGTCCAGGAGGCTTGGTGTCTATCACATTGATGATGCAAGGACGGAGAGCTAGTCCCCAAAAAGGAAAGCAATCATACATAGCAAGTAATCAGAACTCCTTATTTATAGCCTGAAAATAAGGCTCTGAAACTGTAATTTTAAACCCTCAGAGTTATAGTGAGAATTCCAAAATGTGTCCCTCTTATTGAAATAAAAATCTGCCTGCTGTGTTTTACAGGCTCTCATACTTTTATGGATAATATTTATATAATGAAAATAAGTATTAGATATTAAATTCCTGGTCAGAGTATACACAATAGGCACTGAAATAAAAACACTTGGGAATTCCAAGTATCCTGATAATTGGCAAGCCATCATTCATTTAATCAGCTGTCTTCCCCAACTTCAGTCTTGGTAATTGATTTTTATATGAACAAAAAAAAATCTTTTTCCTATATTTCTTCTGAGATACTACATAAAATTATATTATATAAAATGAACACAATAATACATAGTATACCTGCCGTTGTAAAATGATTAATAATGGGACACACAGTATGATGAATATGGAAAATATTCCTTTTAATTTTAGTTTCTTTGTTTTTGCTTTGGTGTCACACCTGACAGTGCTCAGGACTTACTCCTGGCTTTGGATTCAGGGCTTAGTATAACTCAGGGAGACAACACTGAGTGTCTGCATGTGTATTAACTCCATTTCATCATTCCATTCTTATCTCTACAATTTTAATATAAATTGCAAAGTATAAAAAAGTGATCTGCTTTGGAAATATTATTATTTTATTTGGGTGAACATCCCAAATAGTTTTCAGGAGGATCAGAAGCCCTCCTAGTGATTGTTGACTAACTGGGCTTGCATTTGTGTCCCAGACCCTAAAGTTGTAGAGCTACTAGAGACTGTATGCTGGGGATTGCTCAGCATACTTCAGCAGTGCTCAGAAGCCTGTAGATCTGCTTTGGGTGAGGCCCCCATAGTGCAGAGATGGGCCAGGATCAGTCACAATCAAAACATGATCCTTAACCCTGGAACTATATTTCCAGCTGCTAGAATAAATATTTTAACAGAAAAACAAACATTATATCAGTGTTGTTCTCTGAAAGTTCGATGGTCAAGACTGCTTCTGTACTGAACATTCATTTTTCCAATTTCTATATAGATGCCAGTCAGCATAAAAATAGTTCTAGATGACTCATGCTTTTAAAACAATTTTTAATAATTATTCTATTGTTTTTTTATTGAGAATCACAGAAACTAAGCATAAAATGAAAATATGACCCAGTATTAAAATGTAGATGATGTGTATCTCTCAGTTTCCAAAGACCTAAAGAGTACTGGTTATGAATTCAAATTCTACAGCTTTCAATCTAAGATGTGGTATGGTACATTTAACAGCATAACTTTTATCAACTGATTAACGGTCTATGGGAAAACAGAATAGATATTTTGTAAAATTTAAGATTTAAAAGCTTAATTTATGCAAAATATTTACAGTTTTGAAGGTTTGTGACTATTACTATCTTACCACTCTGCTTTCATCCCATCCACAAGTGTGATAAGCTCCTAATGCAGACAAAAATTCTATAATATTTTCTCTTTCAACATTTTTAATGTTAACCCTCTTTATACAGCAACATCCCAATTATTTTTGCTTAGAAACAGAGTGCGATTTATCTGGAGACAGAATTCAAGCTCATGTTAATTATCTGAAATCCAATTTGTTGTCTACATCCCTTTAGAAATGTGAACTATTGTAGTATGGCAATATTCATATATGGCTAGATACCTCATCTGAGAGTAATTTAATGTCAGTTGCTGCTCAACCATTGTTTAATGAATATCTAACAATTTGAAAGCAAGCTGTTGGAAGGCATTATTATGTTCATATTTGCTCTGCAGTTTTCTTCACCATTGCTTCATCTATTGAGGATTATGATAACATTAACTTTTGAATTCCTTGAAAAAATTAGAAGCCTTTGCATAATGTGTAAATTGAACTTCTTGTCTGCTTTTAAAATATAGTAAATATATCTTAAGGCAGACTAGCAATTAAGTCAAAGGGTTATGATAATAAGATTCATAAAACAAAAGAATCATGTTCACTTATTTTCACAGTAGCAACAAATAAGAATATTATAGATGCAGGAGAAAAAGGCAGGTAATTACAGCAAAACTTAATCTCACCTTATAAATAGCATAATAAATTGTAACCACTAACAACTTACATCTAACAAATTGCATCAGGGAACATTTTATTTATATTATTGATCATGTCAGCTAGCATAATATACTGTATATTACTGTGTTTGTTATAGTACCTCCAGAGACACATAGGAAAAAAGAGCATATTTGGAATTCATATCAAACCAAATAATAAGACAAAATTTAGGGGTAAAGACTCATTAAATCAATAAAAGTGGAAAGCAGATATGGCAAGCACATACTCACAGATGATTCAATATTGAAAATATTTACTATAAGTATAAACCCAGCAAAATAAAGAATTTTCTTTTGCATGGGATGTACTCAAGTGGGACTTTGGGTCACACCCAACTAAACAATAAACTTTTGTCAGGTTGTTCAATACCTGGGTCTAACAATGTTGTGCACTTACCTCAATGATACTGGGATTTACAGCACAGCCCTGTTGGAGACTGGTAGATCTCAGGATATGCCTGCAATCTCAAAGAGCCATGTGTCCCTAATCACAAAGCATTTTCTCAACCAAAATATCTGTATCTTACATAAATATGGCACATCTGACATAATCAATAATATAATATTGCTATTTTAATTAAATTAGAAAGAAAGAAGGTAGTAAATGCTTGATTCACAAAAAGAGAGAATAGAGAAGTTTTAGAAATATGATGTTAGAAAAAATGAAAAAAATTGATGTCACTTATATTTGATAATGTTTACAGTTTGAAATATGAGAACATAGGGGAATAGTAAAAATCTTTTGAGAGAAACCTTAGAAACAGCCATTAAATTCATACAAACACATAAGCTCTGAATCTTGGTATATTTTTCTAACTATAAAGTAGAGTTTGAAACTTGAATTACCTTGATAAACTAAATAAAATAGAAGTAAGTAGTTTAGCAGAGGAAACAGTGTGTCTCTTGGAAAGGCAGTATGATGAAAAGAGAAGTTAATTTTGGAAAACTTAAAAATCCCAAATTGGTCTTACTTAGCTAAATGTAAGAGAGTCCTTTAAAGCATAAGTTTTAAAAGGCATTTATTAGATCAAGTTTTAGAACCTTAGTGGTCATGTAAATACAAGGTCAGGATTAAATAAATGTGTGAGTTGAAAAGGTTTGTATCTTAAAAATATCTAAAGAGCTGCTCTATGGATTGAAAAGGATCTGAATTCCCAAAGCCTAGATGCTTTTGCTTTCTTTGCTCTCTTTCCTTGCATCTAGACAAAATTCCTTCCTTGAGTTTAAGCATTCTCATTTTGCTGGAAAAAGAGACAGACACTAAAGAATGAAGCATAATATATAGGTTTTCAGATGGCAGTAAATGCTGTGAAATAGAAAATAAAAGTACAGAAGACTGTGTGATAATAAAAAAGACCTGCTCATCAAGAAAGGTTTCTTAATGAGTAAAGATAGAAAGAGAAGGTCCAGAGGAATAGTACAATGAGTAGAGTACTTGCCCTCTACACAGCCAACTGGCTTTGATGTCTGGCATCAAACCCTGAGAATGGCCACGATGGAAAAAAGATTTAAAAAAAGCATTTTTTTATTTTTGTTTAAAATGTAGAGATGCTGGGATATTCTGAACTGTTAAGCATTCCAGAGTGTCCTGGCCTTATCTGTAGTTACTTATCTGTTAAGTTACAGATAAACTACTTGTCTGTAACTTTCACTTCTGTTCCTGAAGAACTGTATTTCCCCAGAAATACTCCTCACTGCATCCCCTGGCTTATTCCCAGGGTAATTTATTAAGACCATAGTTTATTATTTTGATTATCATTTCCTCTAGAAATTCTTTCTTACCTATTACAATAGGACATTAATTTGGTATAACCTAAAATTACTTTTCATTATCCTTATCACAGTTGATTGTAATGTTTATTCCTTCCTCTCTACTTCTGTAATAGCTGTAGTGTAAAAACTATATATTGGGTTTCCAGCACACAGCCTGTCGGATAAATAAATGATTTTAAAGTTCTGTAGATAAAAATTAAATCCTTTCTCTTATTTACATCGTTTTTAAAATGCTTGCTTGGAGTGAAATATTCCTCTATGCTACTTTGAAATAACTTGTTCAATATTCATTGAGCAATTTCTTATTGATCACTTGCAATGTAGTATTTGGCATAACCAGTATTGGCCTTTCAAAGGTGAACAAGATAAACATGATTCTATAGTAATAGAGCTTCTTAGGATTTTAAAAAAGGATATATATTTGTAACAGCTATTGATTATATCCCTATATTTAAAAAGGAAAATTACTAAATAGTTATGTGTTTTTATTTA